>NC_056735.1:1692377842-1692472842 GCF_019279795.1 Protopterus annectens
TATGCCTTGCATGTAGTCGTTCACGGTTCAAGCCTCACCAAAGCCATTTCCATTTTGTATGTGTAAGCATTAAAATTTTAATTTTTTGCATATTTATGTAAGAAGAAACTGATTCTTCTAAACCAGACTAGTGTATTAGGCCCAGATGTGATGTGCCAGTGTAAAAATGTAGTGAAACCCCCATATAAACACAAGTGCCTTATACAATATAGTCACACAATAATAAATTAATCACAGCACATTAGAGGATGTCTGGGAAGATAAATAAATCTATATTATGGAATGAATGATGAATCAATCCCATACAATTGGTAGACCAATATAATAAAACATAAGCAATGCTAAGCATTGCACAGCTATGTTGACTGGGTGTAAGCATTGTGTACATATGAATACTAAGCAATGGATAGCCCAGCTAAGTGGATTTGCCCATTGGTAAGCAATGTTGAGCCTGCCCCTTTAAGCACTGCCAACTTTAGCTAAGCAGGTTTGCCTGTAGCTTAGCTTAGCTCAGCATTTTCAAAACTGTCCAATCATGGCAAAGGGTGGGAAATCAGCTGTATTTAAACCCTGCAGGCAGGAATACAGCTCATAACTAGTTGTAGCTCTCCACTGTAGGCAGTATGGAAGGTGTTGGTGAGGGCATGTGCTTCCAGGTGCAGCGCTGGGCATACCGGAGTCCAAGGTCATGGTAGGACTCCTGGTAAAAAAAACATGACATGAGACTGCTGCAGGACCAGTACCAGGTCTCCCAATATAAAGCGAAAACATGGGAAAGTCTCACCCGTGATCTCACCAGTGCCACTGGTATCCCTCAAACTGGTGAGCAGGTCTGGCACCACTATGCCGACTTGAAATGGAGGAAGAGGGAGCTCTTGGAACAGTAGGTCCAAGAAGCAAGAGGCAGGGGAGATGTTCCAGCAGTGTGTAAGTATTCATAGCAATAACTGTTTACCAAAGCCCAGCCTAGGTATGTGATGGATAGGTATGCATAAATGTTTCTATATTTTCATTACAGCTGCAGCTGAGCGGGCTGTGAACCAGGAAGCCCATGGCAGCAGGTCACAAAGGCTGTGTCACGAGGCTGGTGACTAACAATCCTGCTTGTAGTAGTCATACCAAATAAATATAAAGGAGTAAAATGTCACCTGTCACTATAACAAATGTGTATGGTTTCCACTGAATAAACCAGACAATATGACAGTAATAGTCCCATATAGGTCATGTTTAAATAAAAGTGTAACTGCCTGGCAATAAAGTTCTAAATCCTGGACTGGTTGTGTTTACTCTGGTATTGTATAGCCTCACATGTTGCATTCACCAAGATCTGGTATTTGAATAGTACTCTTGTGTTTCTCACACTATGCTACATAAAAAATATGTCTAAGAATGTCTGTATAAGAATGTTGTAATTACAAGGTCAGATTGTGCAACCAAGAGAGACTTAGACAGAAAACACTGAAGGTTGTTGTACTTTTAGCACACACAGCCATGGTTCGAATTTCTGGAGTGGTAGTAAGCTGTATGCATAATCATACCTCTCAAATGTACAGATTTGTGCAGAATGTCCAGATATTTGCCTTACATTTTTGTCCTGTTCCTCTACTTTCCTGGCAAATCACTGGGATGATCTTAGGATTGTAGTCACTAAATAATGACATACATTTGAATTTCAGACTTCAGATCCTTCAGAAAATGTATATTAAAACAAATCCTGTTACTCTAGCAATTTTCTAAAAGTTTATAAGTGCAATATTTAAAATATGTCCCTATTTGTACCCCCCAGTTTGTCAAGCTTTGTACAGATTTTTTTGCATTAAGAGGTTGAGAGATATGTGCAGAATTATAACTAAGAATCTGGGAATATGCATAGAAACAGTCAAGTAGTGTTAACAAACATTCACTCCACAGGTCTACCAGGTAAGAGAAGTAGAATTTAGCTATAAGACAGTTGAAGTATACACTGTGTACAAACATACCACTGCCCAAACCAAGGCCATAGGGTATTGTAATAATACCTGTAAAGTAATGATTAGAGCAATGATCATTAAAGTTGTGAGTACTACAAGGATATACAAGTTGTTAACTGACATCTCTCTCTCCCCCACCACATCTGCAACAATAATCTAAACACACAAATCAATGAGTATGTTTTATACCAACCCTACCATTGGGACATATGTCCTATTGTTCAACAAATATTGAAATGTGTTTCCATTAATTTTCCATGTTGAAATACTATAATTGGTGGCCTGTTGCTATCAATGTAACCTGCATACCATTGTAATGGCCACTGTGGTTCCATATATGCATGTGTTCTGTTTGCTATGCAACTGTTCCAAATATGTTGTTTTGGGTTAATGGAAATATCTATGCATGCTGTTATAACTAATCCTGGATTGTGTTGACTATTACTAACCCGCATATGTTCTACAACTGTAACACCATAGCACATTTGAGAAGGTCGGTCTCAGCAGACCTACCTCTCCCACCTCATCTGGCAGTGGCACCAAGTCCCAGCACATCTGGGACCCATCCCAGGACCTCCTTGTCCACTGGTCCAGCACCACCTTTGGGTAGAACTGCCTCAGGGGATGGGGCTCATTGTGGACCGGATAATGTCACTCAAAGCCAGGTCTGGGGTCTGGTGAGTAGCGAGTTGGAGATCTGCTATGCCAGCTTCAGGGCCACATGGCGCAATTAGAGGGTTACCCTGCCCCTCCTGCTCAGCCCCCAGCACAGCCACCTTCGGAGCCGTGAAGGTTCAGTGGTGGCTGCCCATGGGTGGGGAACCTCAGTCCCACTGTTTCCATTAGGGGGATCACGGGCTTCTGATTTCCAAACACCCCCTCCCTGTCCAAGGTGTTTACCCCCCACACGTGTCATATACCACCCCTGTATGCTGTCTTCTCTGTCTTCCTACCCAACCTACCTCTCCAAATATACCTACTATCCTTCCCCAACATGCCACTCTCACCTTAAAAAAAAGGGCAATCTGTTCCCAAAAAAAATTTCGCCCCATACATAGCTGTCCATTTCACACACATGTACACTAGACACATGTAATCTGGTCTAATTGGTTCACAACACGTTATTGCTGTTCTCACCCCTCTCTCAGGGGGTGCGAGTGTCCAAATATGCTTCAAAATTTAGTATATATGCACAGCTGTTGCTGTAGAAGAAATGGACAGCTATGGACCTTCCCTACACCCGTCTTGCACATCACTAGCTACTTTCTCTATTGTCTTTCCCTCTACATGCCCCCTTTTTCACCACTTTCCTATCACCCTTTTTTTCTTTTCTTTTAAAGAAATTAGAGCGGGGATAAGCAGGAGTAAGCACTTTTAACCAGTAGTAAGTGGGATTAAGCCTGTTTGTGTGGTGCTAAGCAATGCCTACACAGATTAAGCACTTTTAAGGCTGTCTGTAAGCATATTTAACCAGAAATTAGCATTGCTTACCACTGCGCAAACCTGCTTACAACTGCTTAAAAGACCCTTAATAACTCTGTATCCAACAGCCCTTGTTCTGCCCAGCAACAAAATAATCAACCCTTGCAAGTCTCAAACCCAGGACCCTGCACATCCTAGCCACAGGAAGTTACCACTAAGCCATCTGAGCTGTAGCTATGTGTGATGTTTTCTCAAACATATCATACAGCATAGTCATTCAACAGTAGGGAAAATGTATTTATATATGTATATATATATATATATATATATATATATAGATACATATATACATATGTGCGCATATATATATATATATATATATATATATGTATGTGTGTGTGTGTGTGTGTGTGTGTGTAGTGCATTCAGATCCACATTCTGAACCTCTCACTGCAAAACATCTGACCAAAGGCACTGTAAATGGGGGTGAAAGGGCCCAAATAGGGACCTCTTGTAATTATTGCCATTATCCCTTCCTCCACAGCTGAACTGTTCTGCCTTGCAACAAAATAACCAGCCGTTGCAAGTCTTTTACCCAGGACCCTGCACAACATGTTACCACTAAGCCATCTAAGCTGTAAGATGTTGGGATGATTTCTGTAACATATCATGCGGAACAATCAGTCTACCACAGGGACTGTACAATGTGGAAGCACTAAACAGTCTCATGATACATACACTCACACACACACACACACATATATATATATATATATATATATATATATATATATATATATATATATATATATATAAAGAGAGTATATATAGAGGGTGCGCAGAATATCAAACAGCCATTATTCCTACAGTTGCCATCTTTTCAAATGGCCAGTGTCTGATTCTTTCCTACAAATGAGAATTATTGCATGAAACATATACCCATACACAATGCAAAGGACATGACACTACACAGTTTTCATACATATAAATATTTATTTGTGTACTATTTCAGTTGCTTATGCCATTTCTTATGGCATTTAGGTATTTGAAATACATAATAACTGATTAATGCAACTCTCAAAGAAAACATATCATACAATAATCTGCAAAACATAACATACTCTGCTGTCTAGGCTAAAGCCTTTCAAGTAGTGCAACAGTAAAAAACACGCTTACATTGAAGACAAGAATCAATCAACATTTAATTACAGATGTAGTTCAACAGCCTACAATTATACTCTGTAGTCAACTCCTTAGGGAGAAAAGTTTCAGTTGTCACAATGTAAATGTATCCGTTACATAACAATGTTTAACTTAAAATGTCACTATCACACTGACAAACAGAACTGTGTGCAAGACAGTAAGCTCTAGCCCACCACTGTTCCCATGGTGAAACGTATGAAAATGTACAGCCATATACCTTAATGTTTCTTATTATTAATATCCCTCACATTTTGTAACAGCCTAGGTTAAAAACATTTACTAACCCTCCCCCATAAAATGTCTTACACGGGCATATAACAGAGTTGTCTATACACTGATCTCCAGACTGTACAGGGTCACGTATGTTTTATCCAGCTGTTGCCCTCATATATATGGACCCTACCCCACAACTTGTGTGGGAGTCCACAACATCACTGGAATGATAGCAGGAATGTCAGCACTAAATAATGATAGGCCATTACCTGTCAACCTCTTACTGCATGACATCTGGACAAAGCCTGGTATATAGGTGGAGGACAGAGGCTGAAACACAGGGCTTTATTTGAAATATTGCTGTTATACACTGTGAAAGTTGCTGGTTTTACAGGATTGGTTGCAACATACCCTTACTCAGGAATATGAAGTCAGAAACACAAATGGATGTTGCCATGTACTGATAGCAATCAACGGAGAGAATGCCACTGATATTTCAGGGACAAGACCTGTGTGGTGAACAGACAAAACATAACAGCCAATCCTCTGGCCATCATGTGGATAGGCCCACAGTTGAGAGCTATGCAGACAGACTGCATTCCATGCAAAACTAGCATGTACACACAAACCATGTAAAACTAGCAGTATTCAATGCATATAACAGCAATACTCACTCACTGTCCCTAGGTCTGGAACCTTATACAAACATGTAGATGGCCTGTGTCCACAAGTCCTGTCGCAAGAGGTATTCCTACCTGCTGCTTGTAACACTGTTGCCCCCACACATGAAGGATGTCTTCCATACAGGAAAGGTAAAGGGACAATGCCCACAAGATATAGTTATTTATAGTAGTGGGTTGCTATGACATTGGCTATGGGAAGAACTACACAGCTGCCTGCACGCAATTAGCAACTGGAGAACAGCAATTGGTACAGAGCCTATCACCTGAACATGAGCATCACCTACAAAAGCCATGCTTCAACATATTCAAACAAGCTCGATCCCAGTAATGAAGAGAGACACACACACACACACACACACACACACACACACACACACACACACACACACACACACACACACACAAAACAAAACACATAAAAAACCCTCAAAATAAGAAATAAGAAACAAGAAGACCTCCTGTACACAGACGGAACCTGAAGATAAACCAGGTATGTGAAACATGTCAGCATGTAATTGAATGTAGTACTTGGTCTGTAATAATGGAATAGATGATTATGAAAGATGTATATGTGCCATCAATACTTGCTGTAATGATGTCCTGCTGAACAAATGCTATGGACATAGCATCTGGCTCTGTCTGCAGTGGGCTATACTTGTCAACTGTGCAGATCTTCACAGAATGTCAAGATTTAGCCATCATAATGTTTGTTATGTTCCTCCAAACACATATATTAGTCTGGCAAATAGCTGTAGATGGAAGTAATGAAGTCATGACAGACACATGAGTTTCAGATCCCACCACTTTCAGAACAGTCATGATAATGTGAAATGTATCATGCTACAAACTTCATAGGTTTGTAATAGGCATCTCTATGATCTGTCCCTATATATCCCCCCTAATGTTAGGCTTTGTCTACATGGGATGCTCTAAGAGGTGGATAAGTTGGGTCACAGCTGAGGAGCCTGACACACCCTGGGAAAGGACAGCTCACATATGGCAACCACTGTGTCTGTCAAACAGTCATGTCTGTGCCACTGCTAGGCCAGTTAATGGGATGTTGCACATATCCATATGTTACCTGTGAATATGAGTATTATACATGTTTGTATTGTAAATCAAGGATACCTATATAGGGCATGAGCATAGTAAAGCACTGTTGCAGATGTGTGTGTTAAACTGCATCTGATATATTGAATTAATAACATTCAACTGTACAGTGTTCCTCTGGACAATGTTCACAGTTGTGAGAGATATCTGTAGTCACTTACACATATACATGTGTTATGGCAGCTATATTAATACTTTATCAAAACTGACTTCCCTGGTTTGTCACCCAGTGATCTGGACTAATGACCAGACGTCCTGGTACAACAGGTCGAGACATATGATTGAGCTGCAAGACTGTAAATACAGTGTGCCATAATGACATAGAACACAAATGTATACCAGGTATCCCCTGAGCATGTGTATGTATGCATATGTTCAGTTGAAAGAGACAGAAGTAATAACATGGGTCACAAGCAGTCTAGAAAATAGGACGTGCATGTTTCACGTGTGTAATATCACTGTCACTGCATACAACAAAATAAAATGTGTACTGCTACTGATTGTTGCATTGCCATGACACTGATATGGGTACTACAGTAGGCATGCTTATCACTTAGTAATCAGAGAAGTGTACAACTGTGTTATGACTCACTATCCATGCCTGTACACTGGATATCAAAGTGGATACACCCCTGTTGGAATGCCAGGTCTGTGTGCTGTATGCCCATGAGACCACAGAAAGTCATGTCAAAATGTTTCTCACCTCAAATGTGAACCATAACCTGTACAATTCTATTGAAAAAGAAACAAAGCTGTTTCATGGAAGGTGAGCAACCATTGCCAAGTGAAGATGTGATATGATGTTAGAGTACAAACCAAGACAAATGGATGCTGTAATCATCTCAGCAGGTGTTTACACAACATATCAGTTTAAGGGTGTGCACACACATTCAACTGCCTTACTGTACTGAGTATTAATTCCCATATGTTTCCACAGGACAGGTTGTTATGTTCCCTGGGACCTGGGGACCCAAGTTGATAGCAATCTCTCATTTGACAACCACGTGGCCAAAGTGGTTAGAAAAACTTTTTATATAGCCCACCTAATCATGAAGGGATTCACATCTAGATCAGGGGAGGTCATTGTCCCTCTTTACTCATCCCTCATCAGGCCTATAATTGAGTACAATGCCCCTTTTGGGATGTACCTTACCAGACACCTGCAGCAACTGGAAAGACCCCAAAAGTACCTCACCAAGAGGATCAAAGGGCTCAAACAGATGCCATATGCTGCCCGGTTAAAGAACCTCCAGTTCTACTCAGTGGCATACCACCTGTTCAGAGGCAATCTGTGCCTGATGTATAAAGCCATGTCCAACCCGGAATTAATGGACATGCTGCACCTCAGAAAATCCAAATCCCATCGAGCTACATGCTCGAGAGACTTGAACCTCAGCAGCGAAATAAATAGGACATGCTGGAGGGACAGATTCATAACCCAGAGGCTCCCTTCACTCTGGAATAAAATCCCAGTCCAGGTTAGGCAGAGTCCCTCATTGACTCTCTTCAAGAGGAAGCTTGATGAGTGGATGGGAGATCGTAGGTTTACCCCGGGTATTACTTCTGTGTCACTGTTAGACAGAGGCACAGTATACTAACCTCAAAAAAGGGCATAGCAAAATTAATTTAAAATGGGTGGTGAAAGCCAAACACATTCTGGCTAGGCTTATAAATGCCCTAGGGCAGATAGCCTAGTATGAACCTATGAACCTATGAACCTATTGAACTGAGCAGACTGTAGGACACATCACAGGTGGGGATTGTGTTGACATGTGCTTTTTTGGGGTCATGTTCCAATTGCACAAGTACCATGCGTTGTAACAGGGGTGTGTACACTTCATATCCACTGTAGCTATATGGACTCAGCAGTACCTTACCTGTACAACCATCCTCCACCACCGAAAGAGTAATCCCCCTTGGTGGACAGCACCAAGACACAAAGCACAAAGCTATAGTGGCTGTACAGGGGACACATAGGTGCAGACCACAACTTGGAAGCAAGTGCACCTCTATCTGAGTAAGCATGTAGGTTCACAGGTGACTTCCTGTAATGCTGACTATGACTAGAAATCAGACATATCCAAACCACCAAGGCCAGTTGAAACAATGTCTACACATATGTATGCAGTCTCAGAACTAGTAACACAAGTCAACCTGTACTGGGGGTAAAGCACACCTCATACACACATGCCATGGATACAGGCAACCTGCAGCAGACAGGATAGGCTGGAACAGTGGCATCATGTCCACAACATTAGTACAAGGGGATATGCACATCAACCACACTCCTGCCCGCATCAGTGGTGAGCATGGACATAATGCCGACTGATGGCAACAACCTCAAGTCTCCATGGGGCATGAGAACATTACAGTTTTCCTCCTACATGAACACAGGCATGGGCTCACAGTTCCATCACATACTACAGTCAGACACACACATGCCACCATCCAAAATCCATCCACATGGAAGATGGCCACTGTCATCCCTCTACACAGAAATGAATGGTGAATAGTGGATCATGCCATTAAGTGTCCAACATTGGGGGAACTGGACAGGTCAGAGCCAGGAGTGTAATGCAAGATGTCAAAGCCATGATAGCTTACAGTGTTATGGTATAGTCTAGATTATTTGCAAGTAATATCCACTGTTGCTGTGCATGTGGACAACCGTATGAGGTCCTGTAACCTTTTTTCTTGTTTATGTCTTCCAGGTACAATGTCCCAGGAACGTCTGCCCACATTCACAAACCTGAAAAATGGTGCAATCATCCAATACCTCATCATGCATCATGCCATCCTCTTCGGCTGCAGATTCCAGGATCTGCAGGAGAGGACCGCCCTGTGAAATGAGCTCGTCCACAGGGTAAACGATGTCGGCCTGCACAACTGAAATTATGAGCAGGCTCAGCATCACTGCATAGATCTGATGCACCACACTTGTCAGCATGCTGCTGCAGTTAGGAGGGACCAGCTAGCCACAGGTGGTGGTCATGCTATCCAGCCCCCACTGACACATGCTGAGGAGCTCCTCGCCAGCTTTGGGGCACCTGGCCACCAGCCAAGCCAGCAGGCTGAAGACAGGATTGTGGAGGTGGGTGCCACCCATACAGTGGATGAGGAGCATGCAGGTAAGGCAACAAGGCACATTACTAGACCACTGTTGCTTACCATTTTCTTCTGTAAATTATCTACATGCATATGTCAGATAAGATAGTCTGTTGCTGCAGTGTAGTAATGAACAGATGTGCATAATTTCTAGTATTGTGGATTTGTACTGTCGATGTGCTGAAATGCTGCTCCTACCCTGTACTAGTGCCACTGGTGTGGCTACTGACATTACTTCTCTCACACAACTATTTAGCTCCCTCTGGTATACAACTGGGGCAGCAGCCTATAGCTGGTGAGTATGGAGTTGCTTTGTTCAGGTTTGCCAATACACTGGCCATGTTATGGACATGCTATTTGCCATGCACACATTTAACACACCTACCCATAATGCATGCTGTACATGTTCACTTATCGTTGGTGTTAAATGCACTGCATCACAGTGGTCACCATGGTGGCATATCTGAAGGGTATGTAAGAGTCCTGCAGTATACCTAACAAGCTGTCAGTGCAAGATGTGTGGACAGAGATGAACATAATGGTGGGACAAATGGCCTACAGTAGGGACATGTCTGAAACATTACTCTTATACAGTGGCTAAACAGTGTATACACCACTATTGCAATGGCAACTGTTCCTGATATAAACCACGGCAAATCACAATACAACATTCCACACCTTTACAACCTGTAATGTGATCCTAACATGAGCAATGACTGTGTAATATGGAATCCTATGTTAGGACAACAAATATGGGGAATACATACTTTAACAAACACTGAAAGCATATGTGTGCACACACTCCAAATATCATATTGTGGAAGCAGCTTGTGATGTATGACAGCATTCACTCTTCTTGAGTACACACCTTCCATCAAGTACAGGGCCTCAGTGTTACACCAAGTAATGGTCTGGTGTTCAAGAAGTATGTCCATGACATTTACCCACTCACCTGCAACAGAGGCAGCCATGGCTTGTACACATCTTACAAACCATGAAATACATCCCATATCCAAAAGGTAGCACTCAGAAGTGGGAAAAGTAGCCTTACCTCACCATTGTATGTACCATGGCAAACTGTGCAGACAGTCATGTATGTGTGTATGAAGTATGGAACAACATTGATGGAGAAAATAAACAGATGCCCATCCAAAACAGATGACACAACATGTTGCAAACTGGTCAAGGAGGCTGCCCAGAAACATGCAGCAACACCGAGAGACTTGCAGGAATATCTAGCAAGTACTGTCTGTGCAGTACCTGTTGTCGACAATTGCCTGGATTCTGCATACATTTGGCCTATGGGTTAGGGTAATCAGATGAAAGAGTTGTCCCACATGATACATCATCCAGGGCTCTCTACAGGTAGCATAAGCATAACATCAAGTCTCTCAAAGGCATGTGTTGCAATGTGTAATGGTGTTATGAGACCAAGGCTCAAACCTACAGACAGTATTCATAAAGATAAGTGTGATGCACAAGCAACACCTCGCTCCACCTCAGGGCCACCATCCCCAATATTTAGCTTGCTGGTGCCAGTGTACACTTTTAGGTTTGCTGTTCATTAGCTGGAACTAGGCTGTTTTTACAGGATTGGTTGCAACATACCCTTACTCAGGAATATGAAGTCAGAAACACAAATGGATGTTGCCATGTACTGATAGCAATCAACGGAGAGAATGCCACTGATATTTCAGGGACAAGACCTGTGTGGTGAACAGACAAAACATAACAGCCAATCCTCTGGCCATCATGTGGATAGGCCCACAGTTGAGAGCTATGCAGACAGACTGCATTCCATGCAAAACTAGCATGTACACACAAACCATGTAAAACTAGCAGTATTCAATGCATATAACAGCAATACTCACTCACTGTCCCTAGGTCTGGAACCTTATACAAACATGTAGATGGCCTGTGTCCACAAGTCCTGTCGCAAGAGGTATTCCTACCTGCTGCTTGTAACACTGTTGCCCCACACATGAAGGATGTCTTCCATACAGGAAAGGTAAAGGGACAATGCCCACAAGATATAGTTATTTATAGTAGTGGGTTGCTATGACATTGGCTATGGGAAGAACTACACAGCTGCCTGCACGCAATTAGCAACTGGAGAACAGCAATTGGTACAGAGCCTATCACCTGAACATGAGCATCACCTACAAAGCCATGCTTCAACATATTCAAACAAGCTCGATCCCAGTAATGAAGAGAGACACACACACACACACACACACACACACACACACACACACACACACACACACACACACACACACAAAACAAAACACATAAAAACCCTCAAAATAAGAAATAAGAAACAAGAAGACCTCCTGTACACAGGCGGAACCTGAAGATAAACCAGGTATGTGAAACATGTCAGCATGTAATTGAATGTAGTACTTGGTCTGTAATAATGGAATAGATGATTATGAAAGATGTATATGTGCCATCAATACTTGCTGTAATGATGTCCTGCTGAACAAATGCTATGGACATAGCATCTGGCTCTGTCTGCAGTGGGCTATACTTGTCAACTGTGCAGATCTTCACAGAATGTCAAGATTTAGCCATCATAATGTTTGTTATGTTCCTCCAAACACATATATTAGTCTGGCAAATAGCTGTAGATGGAAGTAATGAAGTCATGACAGACACATGAGTTTCAGATCCACCACTTTCAGAACAGTCATGATAATGTGAAATGTATCATGCTACAAACTTCATAGGTTTGTAATAGGCATCTCTATGATCTGTCCCTATATATCCCCCCTAATGTTAGGCTTTGTCTACATGGGATGCTCTAAGAGGTGGATAAGTTGGGTCACAGCTGAGGAGCCTGACACACCCTGGGAAAGGACAGCTCACATATGGCAACCACTGTGTCTGTCAAACAGTCATGTCTGTGCCACTGCTAGGCCAGTTAATGGGATGTTGCACATATCCATATGTTACCTGTGAATATGAGTATTATACATGTTTGTATTGTAAATCAAGGATACCTATATAGGGCATGAGCATAGTAAAGCACTGTTGCAGATGTGTGTGTTAAACTGCATCTGATATATTGAATTAATAACATTCAACTGTACAGTGTTCCTCTGGACAATGTTCACAGTTGTGAGAGATATCTGTAGTCACTTACACATATACATGTGTTATGGCAGCTATATTAATACTTTATCAAAACTGACTTCCCTGGTTTGTCACCCAGTGATCTGGACTAATGACCAGACGTCCTGGTACAACAGGTCGAGACATATGATTGAGCTGCAAGACTGTAAATACAGTGTGCCATAATGACATAGAACACAAATGTATACCAGGTATCCCTGAGCATGTGTATGTATGCATATGTTCAGTTGAAAGAGACAGAAGTAATAACATGGGTCACAAGCAGTCTAGAAAATAGGACGTGCATGTTTCACGTGTGTAATATCACTGTCACTGCATACAACAAAATAAAATGTGTACTGCTACTGATTGTTGCATTGCCATGACACTGATATGGGTACTACAGTAGGCATGCTTATCACTTAGTAATCAGAGAAGTGTACAACTGTGTTATGACTCACTATCCATGCCTGTACACTGGATATCAAAGTGGATACACCCCTGTTGGAATGCCAGGTCTGTGTGCTGTATGCCCATGAGACCACAGAAAGTCATGTCAAAATGTTTCTCACCTCAAATGTGAACCATAACCTGTACAATTCTATTGAAAAAGAAACAAAGCTGTTTCATGGAAGGTGAGCAACCATTGCCAAGTGAAGATGTGATATGATGTTAGAGTACAAACCAAGACAAATGGATGCTGTAATCATCTCAGCAGGTGTTTACACAACATATCAGTTTAAGGGTGTGCACACACATTCAACTGCCTTACTGTACTGAGTATTAATTCCCATATGTTTCCACAGGACAGGTTGTTATGTTCCCTGGGACCTGGGGACCCAAGTTGATAGCAATCTCTCATTTGACAACCACGTGGCCAAAGTGGTTAGAAAAACTTTTTATATAGCCCACCTAATCATGAAGGGATTCACATCTAGATCAGGGGAGGTCATTGTCCTCTTTACTCATCCCTCATCAGGCCTATAATTGAGTACAATGCCCTTTTGGGATGTACCTTACCAGACACCTGCAGCAACTGGAAAGACCCCAAAAGTACCTCACCAAGAGGATCAAAGGCTCAAACAGATGCCATATGCTGCCGGTTAAAGAACCTCCAGTTCTACTCAGTGGCATACCACCTGTTCAGAGGCAATCTGTGCCTGATGTATAAAGCCATGTCCAACCCGGAATTAATGGACATGCTGCACCTCAGAAAATCCAAATCCCATCGAGCTACATGCTCGAGACTTGAACCTCAGCAGCGAAATAAATAGGACATGCTGGAGGACAGATTCATAACCCAGAGGCTCCCTTCACTCTGGAATAAAATCCCAGTCCAGGTTAGGCAGAGACCCCATTGACTCTCTTCAAGAGGAAGCTTGATGAGTGGATGGGAGATCGTAGGTTTACCCCGGGTATTACTTCTGTGTCACTGTTAGACAGAGGCACAGTATACTAACCTCAAAAAAGGGCATAGCAAAATTAATTTAAAATGGGTGGTGAAAGCCAAACACATTCTGGCTAGGCTTATAAATGCCCTAGGGCAGATAGCCTAGTATGAACCTATGAACCTATGAACCTATTGAACTGAGCAGACTGTAGGACACATCACAGGTGGGGATTGTGTTGACATGTGCTTTTTTGGGGTCATGTTCCAATTGCACAAGTACCATGCGTTGTAACAGGGGTGTGTACACTTCATATCCACTGTAGCTATATGGACTCAGCAGTACCTTACCTGTACAACCATCCTCCACCAAAAGAGTAATCCCCCTTGGTGGACAGCACCAAGACACAAAGCACAAAGCTATAGTGGCTGTACAGGGGACACATAGGTGCAGACCACAACTTGGAAGCAAGTGCACCTCTATCTGAGTAAGCATGTAGGTTCACAGGTGACTTCCTGTAATGCTGACTATGACTAGAAATCAGACATATCCAAACCACTAAGGCCAGTTGAAACAATGTCTACACATATGTATGCAGTCTCAGAACTAGTAACACAAGTCAACCTGTACTGGGGGTAAAGCACACCTCATACACACATGCCATGGATACAGGCAACCTGCAGCAGACAGGATAGGCTGGAACAGTGGCATCATGTCCACAACATTAGTACAAGGGGATATGCACATCAACCACACTCCTGCCCGCATCAGTGGTGAGCATGGACATAATGCCGACTGATGGCAACAACCTCAAGTCTCCATGGGGCATGAGAACATTACAGTTTTCCTCCTACATGAACACAGGCATGGGCTCACAGTTCCATCACATACTACAGTCAGACACACACATGCCACCATCCAAAATCCATCCACATGGAAGATGGCCACTGTCATCCCTCTACACAGAAATGAATGGTGAATAGTGGATCATGCCATTAAGTGTCCAACATTGGGGGAACTGGACAGGTCAGAGCCAGGAGTGTAATGCAAGATGTCAAAGCCATGATAGCTTACAGTGTTATGGTATAGTCTAGATTATTTGCAAGTAATATCCACTGTTGCTGTGCATGTGGACAACCGTATGAGGTCCTGTAACCTTTTTTCTTGTTTATGTCTTCCAGGTACAATGTCCCAGGAACGTCTGCCCACATTCACAAACCTGAAAAATGGTGCAATCATCCAATACCTCATCATGCATCATGCCATCCTCTTGACTGCAGATTCCAGGATCTGCAGGAGAGGACCGCCTGTGAAATGAGCTCGTCCACAGGGTAGCGATGTCGGCCTGCACAACTGAAATTATGAGCAGGCTCAGCATCACTGCATAGATCTGATGCACCACACTTGTCAGCATGCTGCTGCAGTTAGGAGGGACCAGCTAGCCACAGGTGGTGGTCATGCTATCCAGCCCCCACTGACACATGCTGAGGAGCTCCTCGCCAGCTTTGGGGCACCTGGCCACCAGCCAAGCCAGCAGGCTGAAGACAGGATTGTGGAGGTGGGTGCCACCCATACAGTGGATGAGGAGCATGCAGGTAAGGCAACAAGGCACATTACTAGACCACTGTTGCTTACCATTTTCTTCTGTAAATTATCTACATGCATATGTCAGATAAGATAGTCTGTTGCTGCAGTGTAGTAATGAACAGATGTGCATAATTTCTAGTATTGTGGATTTGTACTGTCGATGTGCTGAAATGCTGCTCCTACCTGTACTAGTGCCACTGGTGTGGCTACTGACATTACTTCTCTCACACAACTATTTAGCTCCCTCTGGTATACAACTGGGGCAGCAGCCTATAGCTGGTGAGTATGGAGTTGCTTTGTTCAGGTTTGCCAATACACTGGCCATGTTATGGACATGCTATTTGCCATGCACACATTTAACACACCTACCCATAATGCATGCTGTACATGTTCACTTATCGTTGGTGTTAAATGCACTGCATCACAGTGGTCACCATGGTGGCATATCTGAAGGGTATGTAAGAGTCCTGCAGTATACCTAACAAGCTGTCAGTGCAAGATGTGTGGACAGAGATGAACATAATGGTGGGACAAATGGCCTACAGTAGGGACATGTCTGAAACATTACTCTTATACAGTGGCTAAACAGTGTATACACCACTATTGCAATGGCAACTGTTCCTGATATAAACCACGCAAATCACAATACAACATTCCACACCTTTACAACCTGTAATGTGATCCTAACATGAGCAATGACTGTGTAATATGGAATCCTATGTTAGGACAACAAATATGGGGAATACATACTTTAACAAACACTGAAAGCATATGTGTGCACACACTCCAAATATCATATTGTGGAAGCAGCTTGTGATGTATGACAGCATTCACTCTTCTTGAGTACACACCTTCCATCAAGTACAGGGCCTCAGTGTTACACCAAGTAATGGTCTGGTGTTCAAGAAGTATGTCCATGACATTTACCCACTCACCTGCAACAGAGGCAGCCATGGCTTGTACACATCTTACAAACCATGAAATACATCCCATATCCAAAAGGTAGCACTCAGAAGTGGGAAAAGTAGCCTTACCTCACCATTGTATGTACCATGGCAAACTGTGCAGACAGTCATGTATGTGTGTATGAAGTATGGAACAACATTGATGGAGAAAATAAACAGATGCCCATCCAAAACAGATGACACAACATGTTGCAAACTGGTCAAGGAGGCTGCCCAGAAACATGCAGCAACACCGAGAGACTTGCAGGAATATCTAGCAAGTACTGTCTGTGCAGTACCTGTTGCCGACAATTGCCTGGATTCTGCATACATTTGGCCTATGGGTTAGGGTAATCAGATGAAAGAGTTGTCCCACATGATACATCATCCAGGGCTCTCTACAGGTAGCATAAGCATAACATCAAGTCTCTCAAAGGCATGTGTTGCAATGTGTAATGGTGTTATGAGACCAAGGCTCAAACCTACAGACAGTATTCATAAAGATAAGTGTGATGCACAAGCAACACCTCGCTCCACCTCAGGGCCACCATCCCCAATATTTAGCTTGCTGGTGCCAGTGTACACTTTTAGGTTTGCTGTTCATTAGCTGGAACTAGGCTGGTAGACATGGTGTTTGGAACTTGGAACATTGCAAAATTACACTCATGTGTGGCCCATAGTTGTCAAGCATCTGCAATAAGGTTGAGTATGGAGATAGGTGTCATCTTGAAACACAACAGCGAACTGAAGCATGCATCCAAAGCTTGCTAATAATGGCTGTATCTGAACACAGTGAAGGTTATGAATTGTGCCAGACATAACCCTGACTCTACAGCAATAGTGAAGCCACTGTGTGACCTCCGAGGGATGTGCACATGAGCTGACCTTGCAATCTGGCAGAGTTGGGGCACATTTGTAGGGCAGAGTGACCAAATAATGGCAAATGAAGATGGGCCATGCTAGTATACCCCTTCCAGGAATAGTGACTGCTGTAGTTCACTTAGATGCTTCAATGAAGCATTGTGTTAAGGGTGGGCACACTTATGCAAACCACATATTGTATGCATCTTATTCAGCATCTGCACAACTAACACATTTGTTTGGTACTGAATTGGATTGCACAGGTCATATGTCACATATCAGGTGTGTGTAAAGTTAACAAATGCAGTATTGTGGCCCCATTGCATATCACAGAAGAGACAGCCATGTCAACAAGGGTGTGTACACTCCTCATATCCACATTAAGCTTTAAAGGTTGTCACTGTAACTGGATTTTATTGCACATACATGCACTGCTGATGATGAGATCTGCAAATCAAAGGACAGGCATTAATTACTGACATCAGTCCTCATATCATCCCAGGTATAATTCAAACACATAGGGGCTATGAGCAACAGAGCAAACATAACTGCCACACATATACACATTCAGCAATGGTGTGTACACTTGTGAGGTATGGTGCACAGTCCATGCCAGTGTGCTGTACAGGTGCACAGCAATACTGTGTAAATGGGTTGAATGTGTTCCAGGGGAAGGGATATCACCTACTAACACAACTCATGCATCACAGAGATGTATGATGTTGGTAAAATGATTGAGTATGGCTGCAGTGCATGCTGTTGAGCGCCATATGTCATGCATGTTGACTGTTGGGTAATGCGAGGTCTGTGTAATATCTTTGTGCCACCTCACCTGTAAGTGTTTGTGTGTGTGTGTGTGTGTGTGTGTGTGTGTGTGTGTGTGTGTGTGTGAGTGTGTGTGTGTGTGTGTGTGTGTGTGTGTGTGTGTGTGTGTGTGTGTGTGTGTGTCTGTGTGTGTGTGTGTGTGTCTGTAGAAGTAAACCATAATTTACAAGTCTTAATTTACATTTCTTGTCTGCCCCCCACAGGTGCTGAGGTGGGTCAAGGTCCCTCCTGCAGGCAAACTGATGTTAGTGTCCATACAGACTCTGACAATGATGATAGGTATAGTGAATCACAGGCAGAGTTATCAGGGGCTGAATCTGTGCCATTGGTTGACATCCCACGTTTATCCACCCCATCTCCACACACAGTCACAATGCTCATACATACCCCATCACCAGTGGCCACAGATGAGGGACAGTTGGTGGGTGGTGGCATGGGACAGGAAAGTCTTGTGACTATGGCAAGTGTGTCTGTACACAGCAGCCATAGCCAGATGACCGGTGAGGTACCACACAGACAGATGTACAGGGGTGCTCGTAGGAGGCTGCTAGCCATCATGCCCCTGGCAGAAGTGCCACAGCAGATGTCACCAGATGCATGTTTTGGGCCATTATGGAGGCACAGGCATGTATGGAACATCACACAAGAGATAGTCTGAGGCCCAAAGGGCTACTCTTCCTGCTGTGTGTGACAACATCCCTGATCTTGCAGGTGCCCACTGTTATTTTGCAGAGGTTATGGATAGACGGTTGGGTGAGATGGTGGGAATTCTCGACCGTGTGATGTCTGTGGTAGAGCATGTGGTGGGAGTAGGGTGTTGGCCATATGGACATAGGTCAGCAACACCAACAGGTGGAGGTCTACATGGATGTGCAACAGCTCCCAGCCACTCCTGTAGTGGCAGTACCAGCACTGCGGGGGGGGGGTGCTATCCACACCACAATGCACAATGCAGCTTGCCATGTGCACATGGTCCTGGCCAGTCCCAACAGGGATGCAGATCCAGCTGACAATTGTCATCATCAGGTGATTGTACCATATCTGGGCTTCTGTCTGGTAGTGCCCATGGAACCCCTGGCAGGCACAGTTCCCATGTCCATGGCAGGACATGGTGAACTGTACACCCTGCCATGTACGGTCTGCAGCTGTTCAACTAACTCCTGTACAGGGCAGTCACATGGCAGAAATGTGTGCATACACACATACACACATCACCAACACTGCTAGGGCACCTCCATACCTACACACACCACGTCTGCACAGCCATTTAATAAAGAACCCCCTAACTCACACACATGATGTCAACCAAATGGCTCAGCCTAGTCCTCTGGCAAACCCACAAAACACCCTGTGCATATGATAATACCTGTGCCACATCCATGTCATCCATACCATCGATGCAGGGACAGGCTAATATGGTTCTGATGCACAGGGTGAATGTACTAAGGTTATGCAATGTAATGCTGTTTAATGTATGCTTACATGTCAGGGTGTGTAGCTGTCCAGCCATGATGCATTATAGCTGTTATTAACACTGACTGATTGTGGTCTCCATAATGTATCCTGTTTGTGTTCTAGGTGTCTATGTGCCAGCAGAATGTTGGTCTGCTGTCCTTTCCTACAATGGGGTGTGGCACTGTAGTGACACATTGACTGTGTCATATCCTGGGTACAGCTGAACACAAGTAACAGGTCTGTATAACAGTTACTGCATGTGCCACATGGCTGGTAGGTCTGAGGGATGTATACAGGTGTGTGCATGGTGGCTGATGCAAGCAGCTCTTCTACAGTGAACAATGGTAAGTGTACTGGGTAGCACACACCAAATGCTTGTAAATAACACACACACAGAGGCTTTGGTGTTGATGCAATACACAGAGAATACTGTTCACATGGATGTACTTCGTTTTGCAGTGACTTAGTCAGGAGGATGGCCTAATGGTTAAGGTGTTTGCCTTACAAACACAAGGTGCAGGGTTTGAGTCTCACAAGGGATAACTGGCTAGGCTTAAAATGGCTCAGAAGTACAGTTAGCTAAGTACTAATCTATGAACCTTTCTGGGTGGGAGGATGGCAAAATGGTTAAGTTGTTTACCTTGCAAACCCAAGATGCAGGGTTTGATTCTTACATGGGGTAATTGGCTAGGCTTAAAATGGCCCACAAGGGCAATTAGCCTAGTACAAACCTGTGAACTCATTTTGGCCTATGTAATTCCACCAAGACCAAACTGCCAAAATATCACATCAGTAGATAATCAGTCTGCCAGTTTAATGTAATTGATAATGGTACTGGCAGGGTATATGTCCTCTTCCCCAACGTAGTGCAATCCTGAAGTTGACAAACATAGGTGTGCCGGTGTGGGTGGCACAGCCCCCCACTTTGGAGGGTGTGGGGTGGCGTAGAACCACACATAGTGTTATTAACAACTACTTAACCTGTTAACATAAACTGTATAGTATAACAGCACAGTAAGCGGGGGGGGGGATACGCACAACAATAATCCCAATGTGGGTGGCTGTGCCCACAACAACTACACCCAACTATGTATACCAACTCCTTTATTGCTGTACAGCTGTACAGTGGGGAAGAGGGCATTTACACATCCACTACTAGTTTTGATGTAATGAATTTCCACAAGATGATTGCTTTGAAATGTTACCTTTTGCCAGTTAGTTCTCAGACAAATGATCTCCTGAGACATATATTTTCTGCAAACTGAAGTAGATCCCTTCACATACACACACACTTACTTGGCAACACTGACAGTAGAACCCCTACCTAGGTACTTATTGGTACTAAAGTGTTTGGCCTTAATTGCACACACCACAGAGCTTTTAGGGTGAGGTGTGTCCTGAGTTTCCTGTTAAGTGAAGAACATCACCAGGCCTTGTACAGTATGGTAATGGGGGATGTACTGGGTATTAATGAACAATACATAGTATGACATGCTGTCATATACACATTGACAAACACATACAGTCATAGACACATATGATAGACCTGGGTTTAGCAGTGCTAACTACCTTGTCAGTGAGTCCGTACTGTTACAGAGTTTTTGCACACACCACATGCATCATTGGACTGGATAGTGTAATCAGTTACCTGTATGGTTGATGGTGACAGCTGTCCTCATACAGTGGACCATGGGACATGTACTGGGGGTACCATGGTGTAAAGACAGTATACTCAGCACCCACAACCCAAATTGGATATTGTACTCACTGAAACCCATGATAATGCTCTGACATACATGCAATCATACATTGACCAGGACTGCAATACACACCCTAGTCTATCTAATCAGTGCTACTACAGGGGTATGCATTCATTGCACATGCCACAGGGATAGTAGGGTGAGTGTTTGTCATGGCTCTCCTAATGTCAGCAACATCACCATCCCTTATAATGTATAGCAAGGTTTATTGTATTTGGAGAATGTGGCCTCAGAATGCTGTGTCCTACAAATATGCACACTCATACACAATTGCACACACACACACACACACACACACACACACACACACACACACACACACACACACACACACACACACACACACACACACACACACACACACACACACACACACACACACACACACACATTTGCCAGGACTCAGAGGGTAACCCACACTTCTCTAACCTTTTGTAGAACAGTGTTATGCTGGTACTTCAAGCTCCAGGTGGCCCATAGAGTGAAGAGTGTCACATGGTACATTTAATGTGAATTACAGCAGCAGCCATTTCTAAGTATAGCAATGGTGGGTGTAGTGGGTGAGAAGGCCCTCAGAATATTTTCAACTACAAGTTTACAAACACACAGACACTGTTATTCTCAGTAATGCACACTGACACATTTGTCAGTACTGAGGTCCATAGGTGCAGGTGTTCCTAGGTGTGTACCAGGCTAATGTCCACGGAGAGATGAGAAGAGTAGGGCTTGTGGGTACACTGGTATCATGCCACCTGAAATTCATCAGCAGGCCATCTAGCAACCGATGCCACTTGAGTGATCCCCAGGGTGACAGTTAAATTCAACATCCACTCATTTGTTTTTTTCTTGTAGAGGGCCAGTGAGGTGCTCCAATTGACATATATGCAACATATATTGCATAACATAGCCAGTGTCTGGGTTAGAGACCTGTACCCAAGCATGTTCTGTTGACTGTGGTAGTCTGGTTGAGGTTTCCATGGCATGTGGTGCATACAGGGTGGGGTATCTTAGCTGTGGCATTCATAACACAGCTGGGCAGACATGTCAGTGTCAGTCAATCAGAGATTGCCTGTAAGAAGCCAAGATGGATACCTGACATCTACACATCTGTACAGAGGACAGACAGAAATCAGCTAGCCAACAGGTTATGCATTAGGATGAATGTTTTGACAGATAGACGTCTGACACTGATGGGTATGCCATTACTACATGTCAGCAGTCCTCAATGACATTTCCTAAACACATAGTAGTCTACACTTAATATCAACATATATCAATATCCAATAGAAAATGCTTAAAAACATACAGCTCACACACCAAGAACACAATACTCAGTACTCAGCGTCCACCTTTGCATGCAGGGATGTATGGTTCCAGTACTACAATCTGCAATCTACTCTTACTTGGAAAAGCACTGTTAAAAGTAGTAATGCAATGATACAATACATGCAAGTGTGACTGCATAAAACCTGGGATGCTACCCATGTATGAAACACATACAAAGAGAAAAGATTGTGGTACTAGACATGTATACTCAGGTGTCCCATACAGTATACTCACACCCCTTGCTACTGTAATGACAGCAAATAGAAGCATGTTATGTACAAGGAATTAAATACACTTATCAAAGATGTCATTACCCTGCTATTTTATCAGGCTGGTATGTGATCACTGGTTACCAGGGGTAATATGAAAACATGCCAAAGAAAGCTCACACTATAACTGGCAAAAACAAAATTATTTATTTAAGCGCTTTTCATCTCTTGTATTTGAGGGACGTCTTCAGATAAAATTTCAAAGCATACACACAGTTTAAATAATCAGCTGATAAAGTCATATGAACCCTGAAGCCAATAAAATTTTACTAACTAGAAGCCTTCTCATTAATGTTACATTAAAAGCTCAGAAAACATTGCTATTATAAACTTGTTCCCTTAAAATTCTCCACTACTAAAACTTTATTAATAAAATGTATATTATATACTCTATAACCATGTCAGTGAAAACATAAATTTTTTAAAACTTTTATATACTTATAACCACATTAACTGATGTGACTAAAGATGTATATTCACAGGATGAGTATATATGCATATATACACGTTTGTATATCCATACAAATCCTATAATCCCACTTCTAACCTACATATGACTATTAAAGATATTCTTTGTTTAAAACCAGATTACACATGAAAAAAAAATCATTGTGGAGGTAGGAAACTTATGAACAACATAAACCCCAAAACTTTTTTTATCTCTCTAAACTTTTCAACTTCAAAATGCAGAAAATTGAATAGACTTCATTCAAGCCTGGGAATTGGCAAGCGCTTGTGTGGAGTTGCCACCTAAGCTCCATTCTTTCTAATAAAAATGATTCAGGGCCTCTTCTCCCATCTGGCACAATACAGTCAATAGCTCTAAACTTAAAGCTATGGTCAGGGTGGATTCCTATATGTCGGACAAGGGCATTCTCCTTTTTTAACCTACTAATATGGTAAAGATGCGCATATGCCTGCTCTCTTAGCCTTCTATCAGTTTTACCAATATAGAAGGCAGGGCACTGTTGACAGTGTGCCACATATACCATAGCCTTAATTTGGCAATTCAGTTTAGATTGGGTAAAATATTTTTGCCCTCTAAGCATGAAGCCTTGACCAGTATCCATATATTTACAATAATTGCACGTTACATTTGAACATATCTTTCCTCAAACTAGGACCCCTAGAATTCTTTTGTATTAAACATTTTAAATTCTGTCCTCATTGGAAAACTTTTCTAGGTGACTCCTGAAGTTTCTGTCTCATTGTTGTGTCTTTCCTAATTAATGTCCAATTCTTTTTTATAATTGTGTAAATAACTCTGCTTAACTCTGATTCATTATTAAGGACTGATCTAGCTTTAACGTGTAAAATGGGTTTAAAGATGCCCATAGATCTTTTATTTTGGACTTCCCCTATCAAGTTATTAATCAATGTGTCCGGGTAGCCCCTTTTCCTAAACATTTCTTTCAGATTATTGCACTCTATATAGAACTCATCATCTTTGGTTACCATATGGGCCATCCTCACTAACTGTCCTTTAACCACCGATCGTTTCTGGTGGAAAGGATGGGAGCTACTAAAATGGAGAAATGCATTGGAGTATGTCTCCTTACAGAATATCTTAGTAATGTAACATTTATTAACAACATCCTTACATAGGTCAACGTCCAAATATGCTATCTGGTCAGTACTAAAATTAGTTGTAAATGTAAAAAATTGTGTAGTCGTATTAAAATATAACAATAACTCAGCAGCATTTCATTCATCCCATTAAATAATTATAAAGATATCATCCAAAAAATGCATGTAATAGAATATTCGGCTGGCAATTAGTGGGTTGTTCCTAATATAATACTGTTCCCAATAAACCATAACCAAATTGGTGAGGCTGGCTCCACAAAAGGAGCCCATTGCCATGCCAACTTTCTGTAAGTAATATTTGTTGTTAAAAGTAAAAAAGTTTTGAGATAGTTAATATCTACAAGTTCTTCGATAAGGGAAACTTCAGTTGAAGGTGGCCCTTTATTGCGCATCATATAACTAACCCCAGTCTACTCCCTCAAGATGGGGTATTGAGGAGTACAGGTCTTTAACATCCACTGATAAAAAATTACAATTTAGTTGAAAATCGAATGCATTGATATTTAAAAGGAACGTCCATGAGTCTTTACAAATCTGACTCTCCTGAGTAACATATTTCTTTAAGGTATGGTCAATAACTTTGGCAAGGGACTATGTGATGCTATTTCTCACATCCTCTAATGGTCTCATTGGTGGGGGGGAGGTCATTAATATTTTTATGAACTTTCGGAATACCAAAGAAAATAGGTATCCGTGGTGCTGGCATAGACAAAACGTTATATAAGTCCATGTCGATTCTAGCATCAATAAACATATCGTTCAAAAAGAATGAATTCTAGAAAAGGCATTATTGACCTCAGACTTAGAAGCTTCAACATAACTATTACTGTTTAAAACATTTTTCATCCTTCTAATATATTCATCAGTATTCATTATAGCCAGCCCTTCCCCCTTGTCGGGCTGTATCACTCATACCCGTGCTTGTTTTAAACCCTCCAACAACAATTTCTCATCTCTGCTGATGTTAGATACAAATGATACAATACTGTTATTCTGCTCAATGGCATTCCTTATGTCTAACTCACATACCTGTTCAAAAACGTCTAGTACTGGGTGTAAAGGTGGATAAAATGTGTTTGCTATATTAAAAACATTTGTGTTTTTATTACTCTGGCCTAGCAGCACAGTGAGATTAAGCTTTCTCACAAAAAGTTTTAAATCAATTAAAGTTTTTTCTACACCTGCTTTACATGATGATACAAAGCTCTGCCCTATGGCTTACACATCAACAAGTTTTTGTTCAGTTTGTAAGTCAGTATAATTGTAAATCTTAAAGTCATGACCAGAATTAAAAATAATGTTACAAACATTCACAGGGTCTACCTTTAGTCCATTTATCTCCTCCGTTTCTTCCGGTTGTTCTTTTTTGTTGTTGTTGTACTGGTGGACTCCACCCCATCATGGGGGATGAGTCAGTGCCCTGTTCTGAAAATTTCTAGTTTGGTGTGAAAGTCCTGCTTCATTCTTCCCGGTAATGTCTTGATTACCTGGTAAAGCTTGTGCTGTCCTGTTGTTGGCTATACATTCACTTCTCCTAACAGTAGATGTATTTTGCTCCACGTTCAAATGATCCCCTATGTACACTCCCATTGAACCAGTATTATCATGTGCCCCATCTCTGATCTTATTCTGTCTAAAGAGAGGGAAGTGGTTTAGGGTACACCATGCCCATTCTATGTGAGTAATGATCCCTATTCAGTTTTACCAGGGCTGAGCTATGCTTAGCAGGTGCAAGCATTGCTTAAATGTAAATGCTAAGCAGATTTATGCACTGGTAAGCGAAGCCAACACAGTGTAAGTGCCTTTTCATTTAACCACACATTAGCACCGCATACCATCATGCAAACCCACTTAAAGCTGCTCAAAACTGCCTTAACCACTCTGTATCGAACAGTCCTTGTTCTGCCTACCAACAAAATAAATAGCCCTTGCATGTCTAGAACCCAGGACCCTCTAGACTATAGTCACAGCACTCAAACACTAAGCCATCTGAGCTATAAAAATGTCTGTTGCTTTTTGAAATATATCATTCAGTGCACGTACTGAATAGTAGTGAACAACTGCTTTGACTACTACAATTATTTACTACTTGTTAGTGAAAATAGTGTTGAATCAGTCATGCTTTTATATCTAAATATACACATATCAAATAAATATGGTGGGATACATTTGAGAAGGTGTATACAACACTCATATTTACACATAAGTAGCACAGCAATACCTAACATTCTGTCCCAATGTCTGGAACATCCCCCTCCTATTTGTTGGCCTGTCTCCACAGTGTTTGTTGTAAGAGATATTTCCAACTACCCTCTGTGATGCTGTTTATCAGACACCCACATGAAGTCCTGCTCACAGTGAAGGAATAAGGCCAACACCCACATGAAGCGCTTAGTTATAGGAGTGTGTCCCCATGCAATTGGCTATAGGAATGATACCACAGATGTTCCCCATGCAATTAGCAAGTGGGGAACTTCAAGTCGTGCATAGGCCATCAGCTGATCATGAGCATTACCTACAAAATTCAAGCTGCTGCCTATGCAAAACAGATGTATTTTTCCACATCTACCAGAGAGGGAGAGAGAGGGAGAGAGAGAGAGAGAGAGAGAGTAAGAAAGGAAGAGAGAAAGAGCCAAGCGTGTTTGTGTATGATCCATGGATGGAGAGTGGTATCTGGGTATATAACGGTTGTCTGTATTCTTTACTAATCCATACTGTCACATAGTAATTGCACATGGCAGTAAACATTTATGACTCTGGATTGCCTACAACAACCTCTACAGTGTTTGACAACTGTTGGCCTTGTAATGTGGACATTGGGACATATAGGTCTTCAATATAATAATGTAGCATAACCCACACTGCAATGGATCCTGTCATTACACAATCACCTCAACACCCACACAGGATACTGATCACACACACACACACACACACACACACACACACACACACACACACACACACACACACACACGCAAACACATGCGCACACATGCACACACACACGCACACACACACACACACACACACACACACACACACACACACACACACACACACACACACACACACACACACACACACACACACACACACACACACACACACACACACACACACACACACACACACACACAGACTTACCAGTACTGAGTTTCAACCCCCTACCTGGCTATGTATTGCTATTGCTGTTACACTGTAAGGCAGTTATCATACGCACCATGGAGCTTACATGTTGGGGAGCTGTCCAAAAGTATCTTTGAAGGTGAGTGACATCAGCAGCAGTGCTAATGGAGGGGTAAGGGAAGTGTAGTAAGTGTGAATGTGCACAAAATCAGGTGTCACAAAGACACACACACTCTTTCACACAAAAACACACATTATCACAGTTGCCAGAACCAGGATTAGAATTAACTAGTTTGCTACACTACAGTATTACCCAGTTATCGCAATCATCGTGGAGCTTATAGTGCTGAAACATGGCCAAAGGGTTATTTCAAGGTGACTGACATCAGCAGGCTTGCTAAAGTAGGGCAATGGGAGGTGTAGTGAGTGTGAATGCCCTTAAAATCATTCATCTCCACACGCACACACAGACACACACACACACACGCACACACACACACACACACACACACACACACACACACACACACACACACACACACACACATTTGCCAGTACTGAGATCCATAGGTTCATTGATTCACAGTTGTATTGTAGGTGAATGGGCTTGAAGGCTCTACAAGGCTAGGCCAAAGGAATACCTTGGCATCAGGCCACATGACAATAGTCCTTGGTGTGGCTCAGGGGTGTAGTCCCTGGAGTGGACCCCAGGGGTGGGTATTGTATTCACCATCCACTTATCTGTGTTTCTATTGCAGATGGCCAGTGATGTACACTGCATCCCATGTATGTGATCTATTTTCCATAACATGGACAGTGTCTGGGTTGTGCACATGTCCCACATGCATGTTCTTTGACGTGTGGAAATATAATTGAGGTCTCTGGAGCATGTTGTGTGGACAGATTGTTATCTTCTGATTTAGCATTCCTGACCTCATTTGGTGAGACCTGGCTATGTAACTGAGGTAGTGATTGCACCTACATTGACAGTACGATATGGGTATTCAGTGAAGTTAGTGGCGTCTGTCCATACAGGGCATGTGTATAAGGCATGGTTTTCACTTTGTGGGGTATGTTTGCAAAGTCTACAGTTGTTGCAGGCGTCCAGTGGGGAACATGGCAAAAGGGCCTCTGTACACATTTATTTGGCTACTGAGAGGATGGAACAGGGTGCCATGTCCTTTTACTTGCTGGATAACACACACTCAGTCAGGAGCTGTAACACATCAAAGTACTTTCTGATGTCAGTGGCACTGTTGTTGTCAACAGGCATGTACTCCACTACTATCACACCGTGGTTACTATCTGGGAAGCAATATGCAGGGAACTACCAGCATAGTGGTTGTTGCCTAAGCCAAGTGTGTTTGTGAATGAATACATGGGTGAAGAGTGTTCTCTGAGTAATAGAAGGGTTGCCTATATTGTTCATTAATCCATACTGTCACATGTAGGGTTGTGAATTGTCTACACCAACCTCTCTGGTGTTTGACATCTGTTGGCCTTCTAATGTGGACATTGTGACATATACTAGTACTAATTTAGCAACCCCCCCCGCAATGGATCCTCTTATTACGCAGTCACAGCAGAACCCACACAGGGTACTGATCACACACACACACACACACACACACACACACACACACACACACACACACACACACACACACACACTTAACAGTACTGAGATTAAAACCCCTACCTAGCTATGTATTGCTATTATAGTGTACCACATTTATCACATGCACCACAGAGCTTACAGGATGGATGTTGTCCCAAGGTACTTCTAAGGGGAGCAACATCTCCAGCCCTTGTAAATACTGGCACTGGGTGATGTAGTGGGTGAGAGATCCCAAAAATAATTGTCTCAAGGTACTTCTAAGGTGGGGAACATCACCAGCCCTTGTAAATACCGACATTGAGTGATGTAGTGGGTGAGAGATCCCAAAAATAATGTTACCCTACACACACATTTACATTTGCCAGTGGTGAGGTTCAAACCTCTTTCTGACAATCTTTTCGGACCATTATGTTACACATTTACCACATGCACCACTGCTCTTACATGGTTTAAGGTTGGCAGCAGGTACTTCTAAGGTGGATGATATCTGCAGGACTGCTAAAGTCAGGCACTGAGATGTGTACTTGGTGTAAATGGGGCCAAAATCTTTGCATATGGACATACATATGTAGACATACAAACACTTGCCATGCATGAGATTCAAACCCATACCTATGTAGTTATTGCTACTACATTGTTCCGCATTTATGGCATGCACAATGGAGCTTACATGTTGGAGAGCTGAGCCAAGGTATATTTGCAGGTGAGTAACATCAGCAGCAGTGCTAAAGGAGGGGTAAGGGGAGAGTAGTAAGTGTGACTGTCCATAAAATCAGGTATTTTTAAAAGACACACACACTCTCTCATACAAACACACACAAATTCACAGTTGCCATGTCTGGGATTAGAACTCTTATCTAACTAGTATGCTACACTATAGTATTACACAGTTGTCACAAGTGCCACGGAGCTTACATGTTGAAGAGCTGTCCTAAGGTATCTTTGAAGGTAAGTAACATCAGTAGCAGTGCTAAAAGAGGGGTAAGGGGAGAGTAGTAAGTGTGAATGTCCATAAAATCAGGTATCATCAAAGACACACACACTATCTCTCACACAAACACACACAGTTTCACTGTTGCCATGCCTGGGATTAGAACTCCTACCTAACTAGTATGCTACAGTATTGCATTACACAATTATTGCAAGCACCATGGAGAGTATATATTGGAGAGTTGTCCTAAGGTATATTTGAAGGTGAGTAACATCAGCAGCAGTGCTAAAGGAGGGGTAAGGGGAGAATAGTAAGTGTGAATGTCCATAAAATCAGGTATCATCAAAGACACAATATTTAGGGGTTGGTCCACAGTTCATCCAGTAGGACATGGTGGGCATGCTACAGGGATTTGTCAACATGGCCTTGCATTTGTCTTCTGTTGACTGTGTTATGTTGTTAGTTGGGACCCCATGAGATACCATACATTGGCACATTGGGTGAGGCACATGCCTTTGACAGAGGACTGTAGGCCATTTGGTAGTGATGTAGGCCATCTTTAGCTGGCCAGTGCATTCTGTCACTCCTACATTCCCAGGCTGTGAGCCAGTGGATTCCCCTGGGGTGACACGGCAAGTGTATGAGGTGTTAATGGCAATAGTTCCTGTCCATATTAATCCATTGCTCTGGATGCAGGCAGGGTGCTGCTTACAGCTAGGGACACACCTGCATGGGACACCTCTTCAGCATGCTGCATTCTGTAGGTATTCACATACAGAAGTGGGGTCATACTGTACTCATTCCCAACAACAAGGATATGACCTGTGATAAACCTGTGGCTGATGGTGGGGTGAGCTGAGAGCATGTCTGACATGGAAGCTACTTGCAGCTGACTCACAGATATACATGGGACAGTCACCTTATGCTGCTTTGTGCAGGGACATAGGCAGTCTCTCATTACTTCATAATTGTGCCTTTTGTGGTCTGCCAGTGATTGGCAGACTACATCAGTATTCCATACTATACAGACAACTAATGTGTTGCAAACCTGTATGTACAATTCCAAAGTTGTGTGCAGTTAACAGTTACATTTTATGTAGTCTGTCTAGGGTACTTCCACTTGTGTACTGTGTGTATGTATGGGCCTACATTCATAGCATGTCCATCTTTCAGACGGTGACAGATATTGACATCTGCACAGTGAGTAAGGACGACTGCTGATATGGATATTGCTGAGAAGCATTGTGGTTGGCACTGCAGTTGTCAGAACATAGCCCTGTCATCCACAGTACTGCCCATAGGCCACCAACACACAGCCCTCCATACCTACAAGCTGACCACTTCCACACAATATTGAACATATGACAACCTAACACATGGACCCCTGCATATTGTACACATGCAGCAATCTATCCTGTAGATTGGGCCAGCTCGGGTAATCTGTGTTTCACTGTTATTACACCTCACACTTACATGTTACTGGATTTCTACATAGGATTGTGGGGGGGGGGGCACACCTGGCAACTTTAAACATTTGCTATGACTGTGCTGTTGGCTTCCATTTCATTTTGTATTCTGACCTATCATGCTGACTGGAGGCATATCAGTAGAGTACAAATCTTAGGAATTATTGACCTACATTTCAGTTTCAGACTTCTTACCCTTCAGAACTAACATACAACTGCCAGACCTGTTGTAGTCTGTCTGTGTAAGTCTGTAGGGGGGATGTTCGCCATTGCCATCAATTGGAGGCCTTAACCCAGCCTTTCTTTATGGTCATCTACACCTATCCTGCTGGCTGAGGCTGGAGGTGGGTATGTGAGCCTCACTGACATACATGTGTGTGTCCTATGGACACACATTTGAGCCACCACATGTACTGCAGTGGGAATTGTCACCTTGTCTAGTACTGCCTAGTATGTTGACACCAGTATTTGTTATGGATTTTATGTTGCCCATATAGGTGTCAGTTATCTGCTGCCATCCCATTCAGCCACCTGATTCCCTTGCATGCTCACATCCATACCATAGATACAACTATCAGAACATACTACTCCATTCAGCAATTGATAGGAAGAGTGACTTACCTTGTGGCTGTTCCAGTATTGAGGACGGTGCTGGAGGGCTTACTATGTCGGATGCACATAGTACACTCCCTATACATGGTATAGCACAGGTAGTGTCATGTTTGGCATCCCTTTTACTGTATGTGCAAGTCAGAGAGAGAGGAGTCATTCCCTGAGTCCCTACTGTGTCAGTGTATGTGCTGTGCATTGCCTCTTTGCTAAGGCCTGGGAATACTGGGCATACCTCCTTCTGCCTACATGGGCAGGCTCAGGTAGTTCCTCCTCCAAGTCCATCTGTGCCTATGATGGCCTTGGCAATGGTGGGGGGGGGGGTTGTGTGGCCTTGTCTCATGCTGTTCCTGCTGCAGCTGTTTCCACAGGGTAATATTGTGTAGCATGCCACATACTGTGAAGATTTGTGTACATGTAGCTGGAGAGTATTGCAAAGCTCCACCGGATATGTCCAGGCAGTGGAACCTTGACTTGAGCATCGCAGACACATGCTCTATTATGATTCTGGTTTGTGCGTGTGCCTCATTATGAGTTCTTGTTGAGGGGTGCGTGTGCATTTCTGAGGGGTGTCATCAGCCATGGCTCCAGTGCGTAGCCAGCATCCCCCACTAGGTGGCCGTATGGTATGTCCCCACTGGCAAATGACTGGTACAGCTGTGTCATATGCCAGATGTGGGAGTCATGATAGCTTCCAGCGCTGTCAATACAAGCATTCAAGATAATGCCCTGGGCATTGCACGCAACCTGGCAGATGATGGAGGGGAAGCCCTTGCAGTTTATGTAGAACTTATCTCACTCACCGAATGGTGTTTTGATGTGAATGTGTGTGCAGTCTATAGCACCCACTACCTCTGGGTATTCTGCTATTTGGTGGAAGAGATGCATATTGCTGGTCAACACCTCACAGGTGTTGAGGAAATATATGTGCTCACTGGCATGTGCTGATATGGCATCCAGGAAATGGTGGAGTACCCTGGATGCTGATGCCTGTGAGATCCCCATGATATCCCCAGTTGCCCTTTGGAAGGTACCTGTGGCTAGTATTCTTAAGCCTACACATACCTTGGTATCCACTGGGATGGGTTCCCCTCTGTTGGTTCTGTGTGTGAGGCATAGCTGGCACAGCTCAACAATTGGCTGTAGGATGTCCGTGTCCACCGTATAGCGCTCCACTATCTCCTGCTCATGTAGCCTCTGGTAGGTTACCCTGGGTCTGTACACTCTTTTCCTTCTGCTCACTGTGGGTTGGTCATCAGCATTCACATCCTCACCACCCTCAGCCTCTTGCTCATATTGATGTATGAGAGCGACAGCAGTCCCTAACATTTTGTTAGTTTTTTCAGGTAAAATTTCCCTGTGTCCACCGGTGTGTAGAGTTTGTGGGAAAAAACAGACTGGAAGGTGTTTGCATGTTTGTAGTAGTGTGCTAGGCTGTTCCATGTATAATTGTCTGATTCTGATACAGTTCACCTGTCAGCTATGCTAGTTCTCATTGATTGCCTTCCTACTGCTTTTTATCCTTTCCATTGCCTTCCCATTTAAGCCCCAAGGCACGGTGCGCATACCCACTGCTCAGATGTGAACAGAGCTGCTATTCCCTGTTTTTTTTTTTTTGTTTGTTTTTGTTTTTTTTTAAAAAAACCCAGTGCACAGCGAGCACACCAGTTTAGGCAATGTAAACACTGGTAGGCAGCCTCAGACCCACTCTCTTCCTTAGCTGTGCTTAGCTAAGGGCAAACACAGGCCACAGAGCTCCAATAAGCTTACAGCATGCATGACACTCCCCCTTATGAGGTTATCCACCTCTTAGACTTTTACAATGGTGTTGCTGCACCTACACGGATGGGTGCCAGCTAACACTGAGAGGAAATTTATGATTCAGTATCAGTCCCTCATTTGCATAAAACAGAATGCTAATTCATAGTTACCACACTCACACTGAGCCTTCCCCCTTAGCACCCACTATTCCCTGGTATTGTTGTCCTATGCATGCCATTAACTATTATGGCGAAATGCTGATTTGGATTTAAAGGCTTATTTCCAACTTTTTTGGGGGCTGATCCTGTTTGCGCAAAGCTGCCCTATTCTTAAACGGCCGAGATCGACCAAAAAAATAAATAAAGTTTTTTTTTTTTATAATTTTGCAACTATTTCTCATGCCAATGGCCATATATTTGGCCATTGGCATACCTACTACATTGAATACATGCTTTCTTTAGAGCTGTTATGCCTCCATTTTGTAATTTGCAGAAATTTATTCGGTTAGTAACCAAATACATTTCTGCAGGATACACTATTCCTGCACAGACGCCTGCCTGCTTCCTGGATTACTAATTCACCTCATTTGCATAGTTTTCACCAGCAAATGAGGTAATTAGCATATAGCAGTGGTGTCCATGCAGGAATAGTGTAGGAGTGCTCATGCAGGTCCCAGGAGCTCATTCCTGGATCGCTCGGCGGCCATATTGCATGCAGCAGTTCTTGCACTATTCCTGCACTCCATGCAGAGCTTGCTGAATCCGGGGGATTTTTTAAGAAAAGTAAGTAATTTCTTTCTTAAATAATGTCATTGTATAATATAACTGACTCTGTGGTGTGATATATTAAGATTTACCCACAGTTGGCTTTATTTAATCATGCTTTATTTAACTGCCCTCGTGATTAAACCACATCAACCATGGGTAAATCTTAATATACCACACCAACTTCATCTGTTATTGCTATATTAGCAACCACTCAAGAGACTCTCTGTGATTTCAGTCAGAAGTATGAAAGGAAACTTTTAGCTCTTTTTAGCTCTCATTTGCAATTCAAACCCAATACCTTTGTAGTTAAAGTTGAATTTATTTATAGGGACTCTGTGCAGTGTGTGTTACTTACAGAACCATCATACCATTTCAGCCACATTATATGAGGTACCCACAGCTCAGCCCAGCTAAATGTCTCAAAATTCATCTCAGGTAAATAACTCACATTTCAGTTCTTCTCCCATTTGGAAAATCAGTGTCTCTTATACTGTGTCATCCTCTAAAGGCCCATACCAGTGTATCTCTGTATAGTGCTTCCTCTTGCTGCCACAGAAGCCTGCATCTCTATCAGTCTGACCCTCCCTTTTACATGAAAGAGTATGACATTCCATTCAGGCATTTGTGGATCTTCCTCTAAGACTGCTACAAAACTGCAGCTCCACACAACTTATAGCAATCTCTGGGGGGCAGTATCCCACAAGAACACCCCCACCACCGATCAAACATGTGGGATGTGAGTCACTGGCCAGCCAAATCCTACCTCGGCTGGGTCACAAATTCCATGGCGCATGGATTGTGGCACACCAGACTGAGCACCATCTGACAGTATGTCTGGCTTGGGAACAGACAAAGCACTGTGATCACCTAGCACTATCTATGTTTACTTTAGCAAGACCTGTCCCTTTAGGCTCATCATTTCAAACGATCACTCTAAGGAACTTTGAGCTCTTCTTGGTATTAAGACAAACTTCTGTTTACTGAATTTCTTTTTCTTTTTCTGATCTTCAGTTTCTCTATAGAGTTTTAGATTTTCTTGTCCTACTCTCTCATGCATGGGCTCAGTTTCTGCAACTGTCAGTTCAATCTGATTCACCCTGCTTAATACATTTTATATTCCTTTTTGCATATTTTTAGTTAGGGTGGCATGTTCTGGCAGCAGTTCTGCTTTTTTTTTCTTTCTCTAATTCATTACATTTCTGATTAATCATATCTTTCTGTCTTTCTGTCTCTGCTACATTGAACTTAAGGATTATCATTCCAGTTTCCAGATTTCCCACTAAGTGGTTGCGTGTTTGGCTATTTGTATCATGACCTCAGGTTATCTGAAAGTCTTGCTTTGTTGCACAAGCTGTCTCTCAGTCACTTTCTCAGTTACTGAGTTTTCATCCGCCGAGGAACTTTCTTTTTCTTCGATCAGCATAGCAACATAGCAGTCATTCATTTTGACATTCTTTTTCTTCCTGAAGCACATTCACAAAGATTTCTTCGTTTTGTATTTGTGTTCCAGTTTTGGGATAAAGTAAACTTAGGTCACTAGTATTATTCTTTGCATATAATCTCTTTGAGCTGCCTGCTAATCAATGCCAGTTATTTATTTATGTTTATAGATTTCATTTGTTACAGATACTGGAGATGGTATTAATAGTCATTACAGTGAAGCACAGTGGGTATATTTGCTGGCTACAAACAAGAGCAAGCTAGGTTCATTTCAGAGATATAAGCTGCCCTTATCCACAGCAGTTCTAAACTGATTTAGAAAGTCTTATGCAAATGAGGGAATAATGAGATGTAAATGAGAAATGTGTATAAAATGCAACTTAGTTTTGTAAACGTAATGGTCTTCATGCTTTTTGTGATTCATAGGCACTTTTTTTGTACTCAACTATGCCATGAGCACTTTTGTTATAAAAAGGAAAAACTGCACCTTTTCCAGTAACTTTGCAATCAACAAACATGGTTGGTTTTTATGCAGTCCTTACTGTTTTCTTCTTTGAGCTGTTTGTCTCTGCTGTAATGAAACCCAGTGCACTCAGTAACACTCATAAGCCTAGGAGAAGGAGATGTAGGCAAAAATAACATACATGAACTTTGAACAGGAGTTACTGGACATATTTAGGTTAGACAGGTATGTAATAATGACGTTGGTACACTTGTATGGCCCACAAATGGGAACTGGGGGAATGTGTGGTCTTCCTGTTCTTGTGAATACCAATGTATTTATAGCCCTCACTATACTCTCCATGGGGACCTTTCAGACTCAGACTGGGAACAAATTGTGTATCTAACAGGCTTTTGCCTTGATGACATTCCAGTAGTTCATCAATATACTCTTGTCCCATGTGGATGAATATATTCTTTTCCTGGTGTTAGAACAGGACCAAGTTAGCACAATGCATGCCTCCTATGGAATCGCATGCTTGGTGTATAGATTGCACTCATATAGCTATAACAGCCCCATATGGCCATGGGGATAAATGTCATTGTAACAAGAAGGGTTGTCATTCCATTAATTGCCAGTCAATGTATGAATTAAGGGACTGCATCACCAATGTATTGGCCCAACATCATGGCAGGGTGCATGAATTTCACTATACTACCACTTCCTGGATAGTAGGATTCTCAGGGTAACTTAGTCGGTACAAGAAGACTACTGTAAGGTTATTAACCATAGTTGTTTACCTATCTATATAGTGAGATAGATAGTAATGACCAATCCCCCTTCCTTATGTGTCCACTCCCTGTTATGTTGCCCAAGGATCACAGGCTACCCACACGAGCTATGGCTAATGACATCAGTCCCTAACCCACAGGGACCAGCTGAAGAAACCCTTAATCCTACCCTTTACTAGATACCAATAGTCATTAAGCAGATATTTGGCCTGCTCAAAGTCCATTTACATTGCCTGAAGGAGTCGGGGGGGGGGGTCCTTCAGTATGAACCTACAACTGCATGCAGAATGCTTATAACTTACTGCATCCTGTGTAATATGGTCTGAGCTGGGAGTTTCTGGTTAAAGGCTTATTGTGCCTGCTTATTTGAACTGTTTCTTTCTGAAATTGGTATGCCTTGTTTGCTGTAGCATAGACAAAATTCAGACCTGCTGAATCTAGCTTTGTTTGTATAACTTGAGCACTAATCCAGACCATCTTTTTTTAAAGAAGGTTCCCCTGCACCCTAGTGGAAGGAGTGTGCAATTAGAAGACTGCTGGAACGGGGCTCAGTTTTTAACTTTTTATTGGTTAATTGGTTAATTTGTTTAAATCAGTTTGCTCATTTGCTACTTGTTCTTCTTTCGGCTTTTCCCAGTTAGGGGTCACCACAGCAGAACTCCGGTCTGCTAATGATTGTCAGTAGATTTTTATGGTGCCGAGGTGCCAGCTCGACACCCAACCTTCAACGAAGGCACACCCATTCACACATGTCTTTCGAACACCACTCGACTGCGGGGAGGACATGCAGACTCCACACAGAAGGTGCTGTAGCCGAGAATCAAACGGGAGAACCTCTTACCGTAAGGCGACAATGCTACCGCTACACCACCGCGGCTCATTTGCTACTGTTATATTAAAAAAAAAAATACACTTTATGCATCGCTGCACAGTTAGGGTTAAACTATTCCTGGCGCCATAAAGTCTGCTCTTCAAATTTTCCCTTAGAACTAGCGAGTTTTTTTTAGTTTTAGCACTCAAATTTGTTTCTTTGAGATCAGCACTCAACTTTCCTCACTTGTCTAGAGGAAAACACTTTTTAGTACTTAATAAATAAGCGCCTATCCAGGCATGAATAAGGGTCAGCTCCCGGTGTTTTCTCCTGTCTACCTGATGAATCTGAGCATCTTGGGAGAATGCAGCAATTGCCTCATTTACACAGACAACCCTCTCCTCCTACCACCCAACACTACAACCTGTGAGAGATGTACTTATATAGCCAAACTGGAAGCAAAGCTCTCTTCACCCAAGACTGGACTAGGCAGTCAAGAGGAGAAGGTAAACACTTGCACCACACCACACTCATCACATAGTACCTCAAAACCTACACCACCAAAACACACACATAGCAATACAAAATACACACCTACATTCATGGAGGCTCTAAAAAATCTGCTCAAGCAACAGAGACCTCCAAAGTAGAAACACAAGCAACCCCCCCAACACAACCCAAATGACACATAGCCCACAAACTCAGTGTGCCACTCAACCACAGCCCATAAGGCATAACAACGTACCGAACAATCTAGTCATAGGTGACTCTATAGTCAGGCACACTGATGTTCCACTCACCAGGCTAAACAAGGAGAAAGTTACTGTCAGCTGTCTGTTGGGTGCCAGGATCAGCCACATAATGTACGCACTCAGGTCACTCCACAACAAGTACAAATGTGACTCTGTCATTGTCCATGTTGGTGTGAATGACCTGAGACATATCTCCCTGGACTACATGAAAAGAGACATGGAGGAGATCTCCGATCTTGTAGCCCAGGCAGGTATGACGCTAGCCATACCTAGCATCCTGCCATCACCCAGAATTATACCACAGTACAAGGACAAAATGATTGACTTCAACAAACTTCTACCATTTCATAGTCAAAACAATTCTTCTTCATGTGTCTGAATAAGTAATGCAACATTACTTAAAAAAAAACATTTATGTACATGCCAGTTTTGTTAATTCCTTCATTCAGTTTTGTATTGCTTCTTTTTTCCTTTCAGTTTTTGGTTTGTACAATAAATTTCTCACCTGGGTTATATGTAAGAATGTGCATCGCAATGGAGGCCTATGAATGAGTGTTGGAAGGGTAGGGGAAAGAGAATGGCAAGTAATTTATTGGTGGCAGTAATGTTGCTGTAACCTTGTTCCCAAGCATTTCAATTGCCAGACACCAGTTTGTAGTAAGCAACTCTATTGATGCTAAACTATTGAATATTAATCAAATATGATGTTATTTTCACAGAAAAGCTGGTAGCGTGTGTCACTACAGTACTGTAATAAGACTTCCCTCCTTAACCAATAATTCACAGGCTAATCCTGAAGATGTCACAGTAAAATACAGTGGTAACAACATATTTCTTCTGTTTTGATCCTAACTGTACCTATTTTAAACTGTTTGCTTTAATCATCGAGTTCTGCCAATCTTTATAGAAACATTGTGCCCAGCAGTTTGCCCAATGGTGACAATGAGAACATTTCAAGAAGTTTTTACAAGTTACAGATTTTTTGCAAATTGTGCATTTTGGTACCCAGGTCTATGAAATTCATTACTGCACATATGTGTAACTGCTTTCATCATCATCATCACAGCAGAAATTGTATTGCTGTTGATGAACAATAAAAAGCTCATGCACAAACAAAAATATACAGACACACATAAACACACACGCACACACACACACGCACAAACTCCTCCTACCTCTGCTGTCTAGCACCAAGTATGTACATGTGCACCTATTCTGTGAATATACTCATTCATTTCCAGCACCCAGCAGGCACCAACACAGCGTGAAAGTTACTAGACGTGATGTCAAACCTAAGTAGGAGTGGCTCGCACACTAGTTGTCTCAGCTTTGTACCTAGCTGTTCATTCTGAGCTGAACCTGGCAGACACAATGTCCTCTGTGAAGGCTCAAGGTAGACTCCCAAGCTGGTGTGAGAAGGAGACAAAGATCTTTCATCTCCTGCAGGCCTCATACCTGGAGATGTTAGTTGTGGTTGACACAGGCCCATTTAAGAAAAGTAACATTTGTATGCAGTTAAGGAATGAATTATCATCTGTTACTGACATCCTCCTTACAGGTTATCAGGGTAGACAAAGATATGATAACTTGCAGCAGAGGAGCAACATCCTGGCCAGAGGGTGTCAGACATTCGAGAGATGAGGCCAGAGTTCTGTAGTAAGCATTACATTTACCTGTCCGTTGCAGTATTAAATGTGAGTTACATTGTCTAAACTTATTAAGACAACTCTATAGAACTTACTAAGAAATGTCTGATGAATATAAATATGTCATATTTACTATGCCATGAACATGACTGTTGCAGAAGTTTGCAGTTGTTTGTTCATGACATAAAGTCCGGAATTTATTTTTAATTTCTATTTCATTTTTACACAGATAATGTACTGGGTAATATCTGCACTTCAATGTAAAGCATGACTGCTGCTGATCCCTGCTGGTGCTGCTACCCATTATTGTTGTTATCTTTTGGCTTTTCCCGGTTAGGGGTCACCACAGCGGAACTCCGGTCCACTAATGATTGGCAGTAAATTATCACGAACACTGAGGTGCCAGCTTGACGTTCAACCTTCAGCGAAGGCACGCCCATTTACGCATGTCTTTTGAATGCCCAGCAAACCGCGGGGAGGACATGCAGACTCCACACAGAAGGCACTCCTCGTACCCCAGCCAAGAATTGAACGGGAGAACCTCTTGCTGTGAGGCAACAATGCTACCGCTGCACCACCGCGGCATTGCTGCTACCCATTATTACTATCTTAAAAACTCAGTTCATCTCATGAAATTTTCAGTCAGAAATGCATTTAATTAACTTTTAAGTTATAGCACTAAGAAGGGCCATTGCAGCACCTTTCTGTAAAACAGGTGAGTGGCTTGGAATTTCTGAACTTGTGAAAGTGATATATTCAGAGACACCCCACACCTGAGGGGTGAAGGGAGACAAGGGATTTATTGAACTACACATCAGTTAGAAGTTTTGCTCCCATGCCACTGTAGTGTTTGTGCCTTTCATCACTGCTGCATTTTTCAGATGTGCTTATTGATGAAAATATCAGTGAAGTAACATATAAATATTATCAGTGCAAAATGCACATATTACAAAAGGGACCTATAGGTAATGGAGAAAATTCTGTTCCAATTACTGATAATACTCCAGACTTGTTTCCTGCCTCAGCAACAAATGGAAGACTCTGTCTCTCCTATAACCGACCATCTTTGAAGTTGCCAAAGCAACAACTTTTCTCATCAATAACTGAATGAATACCTCAGTCACCCTCACCCACAAACTGACTGAATGGATCCACTGCAGAAGCTGAACTTCATTTGCATCATTTTCCTTTAATTTTGAAATGCACATACAGCATTTTGTTTTGCATGATGGATCCCTTAGTTCCTTACTTGGAAGACAATAAATATAACTAATTTAATCCTACTTCTTCCCATGTTTCAGCAGCTTGGTTAAAGTTACAGGGTTACATGTCTAGCTTGCTAACACATGAGTAGGGAGACAATACAGTAGGTGGTGGATACCAACCAAAACATTTTCAGCAATGCATGCAGTCCAGTTGCAGATACGTGGGCAGAGATTATACAAATTATAGCTCAAAGTACAATAATTGCAGTTAACAATTTGCAAGTACACTACACAGACATTAATCATTCTCATTAATCCCTTAATTTTTTTGTCTTATTTCCACAGCCCCGGATGAGGTCTTCACTAACCCCAGCATGTACCTGAAGAAACAGGTGTGGCCAGTCAGTCAACCCCATGCATATGGTATAGTTTCAGCAGAAATACATATGTATTCATAAAAAGGAAATCATATATTTGTTAAGTTTTATAGTTACACAAATAAAAAAATCAATCAGGAAATACATATTACTTCTGTATTGAGGGTTCTGACAGTGCCATGTTATAAATGTATGAAATACACCACTGCCAAGTTGTCAGAGAATACCAAAGAATGTAATGATATTAATTATATATTCCAGAATATGACAAAGACATCAACTTTTGCAGAGCAAACAGACATCTAACTGAACTGGTACATGTCAGTAGTCATTGGTATAATGAAAACTAACTGTTAGCATAGTTTTAATTACTGCCATTTTAAAAGTACCAAATAAAAATATCACTGCTTTCATTTTTCTCTGGGAAATAAAGGGATTTGTTGTGAAATTCCTATGAGTCCTTTTATTATCTCTTTTTTCTCCTTCTGCAGATCCAGTACAACTCCAGACACCTCAAATGTGGTTATCTCTGGTGCAGGACAGATCACCACCAACACTGCTTTCCGTCCAGATGCTTCAATGGCAAGGCAGCCTGGAAATGCACCATGCTAAGCCTCAGTACCTGGTGGAGGCTGCAGTAGAGAAGTGGTGGAGCCCAAACCAAAGTCTCCTTTAGCAGGTGCAAGACTTGCTCTCATGTTTGGCTACAACCATCTAACAACCAGAGTCCTCGTCTTCCTCAACATCAGGGTCCCCTCATCCAGGAACATCAAGGCAGGAACACCATATCAAGGTTGTATTGGCTGTGAGGGTCTCTTTACCACCCCTTTGTCTCTGTCCACCTTCTGTACATATGCCTGTCCTTCTACTAGCTAGTCCAACATAGTGTCCTTGTCTGTCTTACCTGTCTTATATGTTAATGCCAGTACCATTTTCTCTTCCTTAACCCTCCCATCTACACAAGCTATCCTTCCCATATTTCTATATTTACACACACACACACACACACACACACACACACACATATATATATATATATATATATATATATATATATATATATATATATATATTTATTGCAGAAAAAACAAAGAAGGCTCCAGCCCATGGCTGCTACAAACATATATAAATTTAATCCAAAGTGAACGCTTTCGTAGCTCAAGGCTACTTCATCAGACAAAACTTACATCAAATGTGTAGGTTATAAACCATCAAGTTGAGCAATCAATCAACTGAAGTTAAGAATAAGGTAGAAGTAAAGGAACTTGAATGTATAATCAGGGTTCAAGCCAATGTTGGTAAGGGCATCAATGATAAAATTTGTATTATACAACGACCCCCCATTAATATTCAAAAACGTGCACGCTGATTGGTCAGCGTGCACGTTGTAAATCAGAGATATAGTAATGGAAAAAGGTCCAGTCTCCCGGACTTTTTCCATTACTATAACTCTTTTTTTAACAGCAATGGAGAATGCCAGGTCTCCGTTGCTTCACACTGTCTTGCTATGTTAAACGAGTTTAACATAGCGAAACAGTTTGTAAAAAGCAACGGAGATTCTCCGTTGCTTTTTTTAAAGCTGTCTCGCTATGTTAAACCCATTTAACATAGCGAAACAGTTTGTAAAAAGCAACGGAGATCTTGCTTTTTCCGTTGCTTTTGCCCACAGCTCTGATGTACTGCGTAGGCATACGCATGCGCAGTACATCAAAACTGCTGCAGAATACCAGACAGCTGTGGAAGGGCAGCAAGAAGGCATTATACAATGCCATTATTTAAGAAAAGTAATTATTTTTTTTCTTAAATAATGTAATTGTATAATAGCAATAACCCACTTCTGGGTGTGGGTAATGCTGGATTTACCCACGGTTGGCTTTGTTTGGCCACTCGGGCTTCTCCCTCATGACCAAACCACACAAACCGTGGGTAAATCCAGCATTACCCACACCCAGGCATGGGTTATTGCTATATTAAACCAATATTAATTGACAGAGGCATTAAATAGTAGTTAATTGGCAGTTTAATTGACTGATTGCTCAACTTGATGGTATATAACCTGCACATTTGATGTAAGTTTTGTCTGATGAAGTAGCCCTGAGCTACGAAAGTGCTCACTTTGGATTAAATTTATATATGTTTTTAGGAGCCGTGGTCTGGAGCCCCCTTTGTTTTTTCTGCACTGTATTCCTGTTTTTGGAGGAACAGTTTGCCTATACCACTCCATCTGCATTTGCTTATATATATATATATATATATATATATATATATATATATATATATATATATATATATATATATATATATATATATATGCAGACAACAATATAAAACAAATATCAGAACCACCATGGCATGTAGCATAAATTGTTTCACTTTAATAGTAAAAAACGCATAAAACATATAAAAGATAAGCACTTCCAAGTGAAGCTAACACCCTTCATCAGATTTCATTCAAAGCAAAATACTTAAAAGTTTAAAAACCATAAAGTCCAATCAAGCATGCTCAATCAGTCTACCCTTCCTAAATGCAGATTAGAATAATAAGCATGCATTCAGACCAGGGGGTGTGCAGGCTGATAGATACCTTATCCACTACATCACATATTCATCATTTGAAAAGCAGTTCAGTCCAATCAGATGAATTGCTTCAACCTAAGCTTCCTAAGGGTGGGTTTAAGTGGTAGGCATGTATTTAAACCAGGGGATATATCGGCTTGTAAATCTCCTATCCATTGTATCTCCACATATTCTGTCACTCCCAAATTCCTAGTTCTATTAAATATGCACACACACACACGCACATATATATATATATATATATATATATATATATATATATATATATATATATATATATATATGTATATATCATAGGAAGTTACTAGGCTAATGGCCCTAGGCCCTTACAAGCCTAGCCAAGTTCTAGCCTTATTTCCATGATCAGTGCCTATTACCCCTGTCCAAGAGGGGCACAGGTGGAATCCCCAGGGCCAATTTACGGTTACCCATCTAATCGTGCAGATTGCATTTGAAGAGGACCAATGGGGTGCTCTGTTTGGCATGAAGTGGGAGTCTGTTCCAAATGTGTGATAACCTTTGTGAGACAAATCTGTCCATCCAGCAGGTGCTATTAATGTCACATACCATGTTAAGATCTTTAGAGTGAGTAACCCGTGTACCATTTCACTTACAGATATGCATCATTTCCAATAAATCAGGGTCAGAGATTGCCTTGTATGCAAGGCAGAAATCACCTCTGAGTAGTCTGTATGAAACAGAATAAAGTGACAGTGATTTAGCCATTCTCAACAGAATCCTCCAACACAACCCTGTTAATTCATTCTTTTTGAGTTTTCCTTGTGTGTCACTCCCCTTTTCACGACTGCCCTGTCTCCTGCTTTCCTAATGTATAAAAGCAAGAAGAGTGTGTCCATGTAAGGACCTCTTGCAAATGAAGTAAAAGCCTGTAAAAGTGTTGATAAGTTGCTAGCCAGTGATGTTGAGCCTTAATAGAGCAAGGTCTTCTGAAAAGTTCTCAGAGACTAGTGCATCTGTATGATCAGTGCTGACTGCCAAAAATATAAGAAAGCATTCATTAACTTATGAACAATTGCAGAAAGTGCACAACATTGAGCCTGTATCACACGTGTGTATTTTCTTTTTAGCTCAGTTTACACAGATTAGCATTTGTCAGATTGTACTATATGTTCCTTTGCATGTCTGACAACTTCCAGAATGAGTGCTGCTTATTCACACTGTACATATTCACATGCTGGCATGGTGCTATTGGCACATTCGCCTTCCACCTTTCTGAAGTATGAGGTTATGAGTACCACTTTGGGTTACTTCACTGTTGTGAATAAAAGTATGTGTACAATTTTCAACTCTGTTTCTTGCTTCTTGAAGTTGTGCTTTAGTGATTTATTCTAATTTCATTTTTAGGTCCAGCAGGGAAATGTTAAACTTTTTTAGTTCTGTCTGCAGTTTTCTTCTTTTTAAACATGCAATATTAGTTTGGGTTTGAGAGAGAAACTTTTCTTTTCAGTTCCAACACCAGGAGGTCACTGTTCTTTTTCTTTTTGGTATGTAATGTCTCTTGTTCCTAGTAGTAAAGAAAGTTCATACAGCCCATTGGCTACATCAACTATATTTGTGTCTGTTCCACTTTGTCAGTTCCTTTGGTGGGCAAGGTCAACCAACAAACATGCAAACCTGTTTTTTTTATACTCAGAAATTATATGTTCTACCAGAGTTATGAAATTTTTCTGCTTGAAGGTCGGCTGCAGCATCGGCTAACTGTCTTAGCATTCTTACAATCCTGGCTAATTCTCTGCCTCAAACTTGCAATGTTAATCACCATTGTGAGAGTGTTTCATTTACTTTCTCTTGTTCTTACAATTTTGTTACACCAGTATATTTCCTGCAGGAAGCTCCAATACCTTTTTCTACAAATTGTTTGTTTCTTAACAACACTCAAACTCTTCACCTCAGCATCATCTGTTCCAGTTCACCTATAAGTGGAGCCAGAATTTTTACTCCCAACCACAGTTTCACTTCATATATTTGCAGCTCTGTAGCGCAAACCATTCATTTGCTCATGCATGTCAGGGACAGTCACCGGTGCAAAGCACTGTCATTATGTTGTACATGACTTCGCTGGCTAACACTGCTTTATCTGACTGACACATGTTGCTGTACCTCAGCAGAGTTTTGCTTTACTTCCATGATAGCAGCACAAGCATTGTTTTGCTTATTACTTCTTTTTTCAGTACAGACAAGTCACAACCAGTTTATCATGTTTTCTCACAATTTACTTCTTATGCTATACTGCAGTGAATCCTCTTCTTCCCCTTTCTGAAGGTGTACTTTCAAAGTCAATGCTCCTTTTTGCCTAACAGAGCAATGAACTCTCTTTTTCTGTTATAAGACAGATGATTAGTCCAGATAAAATCACTTTAGCTACCAGATCTAAGAGACTGTCAGAGGAATAAAGACTCCTTGTTGAAGTTTCAAGTACTTTATTCAGTTAAGTAGATAGATGGATGTGAAAGCTTGGACTTGTTAATGAGATGCTTTCTGTGGCAAGGTTGCAGGGTTTGAATCTTTGTCCATCTACCTAGATACATTTATACAGATACATTTATAGATATAGATATAGCTACAGTTACAGATATAGATAAAGGCAATATTTGAAAGTGGGCAATAGATATAATGGGTAATAAAAAACTAAAACAATAAACTTGGGCTGAAAATTTGGGGTTTCTCACTCACAGTCTCTTAGTTGAGTTTCTCTCCTCACATAATCTACTCATTGATCGAATAAATCTGTCAAGTCTGTTTCTCTGAGAGCTCTTATGGATAAGGGGGAGCAGAGTTCTATACATAGAAAGTAAACTGTTCTTCTGTCTTCATGATAATGTTATCTTGGAGTTAGTATACGTATGTTGCAAGGGGTCTGCGGGGTGGTTACCTCAATGGGTTGGACTCATTGTGCTGGCGCTTGGCTAGTTTGCCATCCCAACTATGAATCAGACCCCAAATGTTTGATATATTTTTTCTTATATTATCAAAATAATAACCATCTAACCCAACAAAGGTAGGAATGATCCATATGAATAACTGGTTAAACAAGGAGGGTCAGAAATAGATTATTTCCTGACAAACTGAAGATAAACCAGACAAAGGGCACTTTACATTTTAATTAGAACAAAAAGTGATTACTATCCTGAAGTCTTGACCTCACAAAAACAAATGAGTTTTACCAGAATATATCATATCATATCATATCATATCATATCATATCATATCATAGACCTAAAACTGAGAGACTAACTGCAGATGAAGCTTTAAGTTATAACAGAATCATAAACGAGGAATTGGAAATCTATATACAGCACATAGAAATCTTACACCAGTCTAAACTGTAGTCATACACACTCTAGTTTCAGAGACAGAGGAAACAGAATTTTGAGTCAAAAACTACCCACAGGTTCACAAAGGAAATTTAAGATACAGATTAATTGGGAGCTAGAGATCACAGATGAGCTTGACCATGCATATATAAGAAAAATAAAGAAGAACTGACAATTAACAAAAAGAAGTTTTGCCATAGCAAGTTTAAGGGGAAGAAATGCTAGCCACTGTAACGAATAATACTAGCAAACGTTTTGGGCAGTTAATTGCCCTGAGGAATTGGTTAAATGTTGAACAGGGGAAAGTTGCCTATAATCACTGATACATGATTAAACTTCTGTTCATGATAACTTGTTGGCAGTGAAAAATATAATCAAGTATAGCAAGCCAAAAGTTCAGGTCACGAGTTTGGACAGGAAAGTGAAATCTAACATTTAGACACTGAAAATATTTCCATGGCAATTAAGTATTTAAAAAAAGTCAAGGCTCCATTTCCTGATTGGGTAATAAATGAATCACGTAAAGAAACATGTAAAAGTACATTCAGATAATGTACTTATAGCACAAAATGCATGTCCAGTACATAACATTTCCAGAGACATAGAAGGGAGGAATAACTGTCCCAATATATAAGAAGGAATGCCAAAGCCCCCAGGATGTGTATGCCAATCACTTTATATAACTGCTCTCTATGAAAATGTTATCTGTTTGATCCTACAATATTGAAACATCTAGATAAACAAAAAAAAATTGCAGCAAACACAGTATGACATTTTAGAAGTAAAATGAAGCCTAAAATAATATTTTGTTCCAAAAAGTAACTGAAGAGAATATAAATATATGCTCTCAATATTTTTCTAGATCTGGAAGCTGCCTTTGATTCTTTAAACTCCATGAATTATGGAGCAGAATAGTAAGAGATCTGAGTTCAGAACTGGTAAGAATAATTTCATTAGGTCAGAAGTGAAATATGACATGATCTAACTAAAAAGTGAATAATAAATAAATGTGCCTGGCAAGAACTGTATTGGCTCAATTGCTATTTTTAATATACACTGACAGTATTTTCACTAAATTGTACAAACTAGTACAAATTTCCATAAGATCAATGAATATATCTAAGTGGCCATAGGTTGCAAAGTTGACCTGTTATTGCTCTCAGCAAGTTATCAAACTTTGCAAGCTCAGCAAAAAAAAAAAAAGGTTGATCAATTTAAAGATGAGTATGTTTTATGCATATATATATATATATATATATATATATATATATATATATATATATATATATACATACACATACACAGACACACACACACACACACACACACATATATATATATATATATATATGGTTCTACCTGACATAGTCGAAACCACACAACACCGACAACCACTCGGCGTTGGTGTTGTAATCCGTCGTGTCGGTCTTCTGCATTGTCGATGTTCTGCCACGATCTTCTGGGTCAGGTAGAACCATATATATATATATATATTTAAACAAAATTAATATCCTGAGTTATAATTAAGGGAATAACATTATTAAAATCAGCAGAACACAACAAGCAGAAACAGTGAATTTCTTATAATACTAGGACATAATTTTTTCAGGTAACTTATGTAAGCGAAGACATAGTGTATAACCCACTGGGAATAAGGCCAAGTATTGTCAAAGCCCTGTATAAATTTATTTTTTACCTGTGGAGATCTCATTTTACATGCTTTGCGTGATGGTATTACATCATGGTTTACTTATAATATCCCAGTGGGTGTCTTAGCCAGTCTATAGTATAAGTATGAGAAGAAAAGAGAAGATTCTTATGAAGTCATTTCTTTAAGATAGATAGATAGATAGATAGATAGATAGATAGATAGATAGATAGATAGATAGATAGATCTTATAAAATGACCTTATTAGATATACAAATCTTACTACTGTCAGAGACTGGCATAGTGAAAGCCTTATATGAGAAGGAAAGGTGGGCTAAAACTGGAGTCAAAAGTACTACAACTTTGAATAAAGTAGAGTTTTAAATAAGTATAGGTTTGATTTTCTAAAGAATAACCGAAAGAAATGCATTATTTTGTGTAAGACCTATTAGCCAATATCAGGAAGATTATTAGGAAATTCTCATTGCAGAAGTAAAGAATAGAAATGCTTCATGGTTCATGTTTGTGTTTCTGGTCTAAATATCTAATTCACCACAGTAGTACAGAATATTTTTATATGCCATCAGACATCACTTTATATGAAGTAGATGCCTAAGGTTCAGCTTGTGAACCCTATATAGAGCAGATTTTGTAATACTCTGTATAGTCCCCATTTTATCTGTAGAATGAATGAAGCTGAAAACCTCCTTCTTGACACACTAGGTTGTCCACTGCATGAGCACTGTAGATAAAACTGCTAATACAAATATAAGACCAGGTTACAGACTTGGTCTGTGAATGGCATAATGAGGTCTGTGCCTTAATCCAGCCACCCATTACCCCTTTCCTATTTTTGCACATGAGGTTGGGGTATCATATCAGCAGTGACCACTATCTAGAGCCAATGAGCACACTGCTGGGTAGATTAGTGTAAATGATTACTATATAATAAATGAGATTGTAGAGATATTGGGCCCAACTCTAAAATACATGCTTCCAGTGTACGTGGTTTTCTTTAGCATAAACCTGCCTAATAGATAGGCTTTACACTTAAGTAAGTCACTTCAAGTGAGAGAAAGTCTTTTGGAATATGGTCCATTATGTAAAATGAAAATAATAAAGAGATATAAGGTAATTGGATGGCACAGTGGCACACTGGTTAGCATTGTTGCCTCACAGCAAGAGGTTCTCCGTTTCAATTCTCTGCTGGGGTGCCTTCTGTGCGGAGTCTGCATGTTGTCCCTGCATTCGTGTGGGTTTTCTCTGGGTGCTCCGGTTACCTCCCACATTACAAAGACGTGTCTGGAGCATTTCTCCCCGGGCCTCTGCTGAAAATTGCCTTGTTCCAAGTTGGACTTTCCTGGTTAACAAATGTTAAATAAATAAATAATTTATTAAACTGCAAATGATAAATTGATATTTATGATAACTGATTTTAATTGCACTGATAAATTATAAAGCTTGTAACAATTAAGGCTGACAAACTCTTCATCGAACTACTAGCACCCCAAATAAAACAAGATGAAAAGGCATCCTTATTAAAGATCATGAACAAAGTTTTTATGTGATATTTCTTTTTGCTGTAATGTTGTCTTCATTGTGTGAAGTGGTTTTGTGACTCTAAACTGTGTAGTTTTGCTTCAGTTACTTCAGTGGAAATTTTTATTAATTTTAATAAACTTTTGTTTGTATTTACTGTTTGTTGACCAGCTGTTCAGTTACTTTCTGAGTCCATGTAATCTGACCCCATCTTCTGATGAAGACATTGAGTACTATAAAAAAGATTGTTTCAGTTCAGAATCAGTTTGTAGTGGGTACATCTGTTTTCTGTAATCTGCAGCAGATTTCAAAACATAAAGTTTACACAGAAAGCAACATAACTGGTCACTCAATCAGTTAATCAGACTCTAAATCAATAAATAGCTAAAGGCAGTTATATTCACTAAAAGCTAACAAAAGCAAAATGGAACAATGTAAGATTCCTAGCAAAGTGTATAGTGCTTGGCATGCACTGTAATAACACATGCAACACTGTAATGGTAATCTACCATGGAATGAGCACTTTTAGGAAGAAACGAAGAGTGTATGAATCACCTCAAAGGTAAAACCCTCAATAAGGTGTGCTTGTATTTGTTGCACATTGGATTAGTGCTGGAATGAAAACTTTTGGAATAATCTGTGCATCCACAAAGATGAAGCTGCAATGAAGAGGAAGAGGATGATGATGATGATGCAATGAAGGTAAACAAGATAATGAAGATGTAATGAGGATAGTGATGACGATAATGGTGATGAAGGTGAGGATGATGGCATGAAGATGATGCAAATGTGGTGAAAATGCTGATGATGAAGATGATGATAATAGAATGATGATGAAGATGTAATGAAGGTGAAGATAATGATAAAGTGATGATATGTAATGATGAAGATGTGATAAAGATGATGGTGACAAAGACAATTTTGACAATGCTGATTATGTTGTTGCAGTGAAGGGGAAGATGGTTACAATGAAGATGATAAAAATGATGTTGGTACTGATGCAGTGAAGATGAAGTGATGATGTGATGAAGATAATGAAAATGATGCACAAAAGTGCTGATTGTGCTGCTGGATAATAGCATATTTCCATTCAGGTAGTTTTATGGCTTGTTACTATCTCTTGTAAGAGTCTATATTACAAACCCGAAAAGGCTAAATCTCGAATGTATGTACATCAACACATAAAGGTCGATGTACATACAAAGCAAAACACATAAACAGCAAAAATCAAAACTCCAAACATGTTTTTTAGCCAGAAGTGTAATGGTGGGGATAAGGAAATATGTCCTTATCCCCACTGTAGTGCGGTCTCGGAGTTGGTATATTTAAGTAGGGGGTGTGAGGGGACAAAGCCCCCTACATGGGGGGGGTGCAGGGGGGCTTGCCCCCCTGCAAAAGTGTATTAATTTAAGTTTGTTTTCTTTATTTTGCTTACCAGTGTGGCTCATGTTGATTACAAAACACGTTCAGTGTTTTGATTTTCGCCGTTTACGTGTTTCGGTTTGTATGGACATCAACCTTTATGTTCTGATGTACATACATTCGAGAATTAGCCTTTTCAGGTTTGTAATATAGACCCGTCCTGTAATGCCGACTAAAAGTACAAAGTTCAGCCAAGCTACAATGCTTGAGTGAAGGACTACAAAAGTGTAATGTCTATAAATAAATTAATCATCTACCTTTGAAAACCCTACATGATGATGATAAATTCCAAATAGCTGGAGTAGGTAGGAAAATATACTTCTAGCAAAATTAAGATTACTCTGCCCATTAATTCATTAAAATCTGTAAATATCACCATACTCCAAACCAGTGTAAGTAAAATATGCCATTTTATTTTTTAGCTGCGCCTGGAACCCATCACTACCTATTTTTAGAGAAGACAGATTGGGCAACATAACTTCCTGCTATTTTCCTTTTCAAATCAGTATCAATTCATACGTCCTCTTTTAACTTCAAACTTTTTCACAAGAACCACTTCATATGGACTTAGGACTAACAATGTCAATGTCATAACCCCAAAAAGACCACATTTCTGAAAAAAAACTGTTGCAGAAAATGTTTTCACCAAATTAAGTTAAGTCTGCTAGGTGAGTTAGGCAGCAACCAACTTGTACAGCCTTTCAAAACAAACTCTCAGCATTTCTCTTTTCAAGGAATATGAATACAACTGGTTCAGAGATGCTGGCTATATAATTTATACCTTAAGTTGCTTACTACACAGTGTTGTCTTCTGTGTATAATAAATGTTGAATAATAACAAGCCATGTGTTTGTATGTAAATAAGACCATTAGTAATCTCCATGTAATCGTCAGTTATATTATGGATTCATGATGTAGGGGACTTTATGGCATGGGGGAGCTTAGATGATTGAAAATGGCAAAGGCTGTACTTAGCTTGGCATTTACTTTACAGGAGTTATTTATTTGACATTTGTTAACAGGGATAGTCCTTCCATGTGTAATGTAGTTGGGAAAGAAGAGACTAGAGTGAGTTCAATGTATTTAGATTGTGAAGTCAGGTTAATAACTGAATTGACAGGGGCTAACATCGCTAGTCGTTTGCATTTTTTAATTTTTTGTTGGGTGCTGAATAGCATGGCTGTAGTTTTTGTAAGGCTTATGTTTCAGTGGTTTTATGTTCAACAATTACAGAATTTGGAGTAATCATTTTGTAGAGGAGTTTGTAAGTCAGCAGTGGCGGGTCAAATGTAGTGTAGTGTACAAGCAATAATGCCCAATAAGATGCGTGTTATTGAGGAAATAACAGACTGCCCACAGGGTGTTGTGAGGCCTAACACTTGTAGGTGGACAGCCTCTACACCCTTGGAAGGTCCATTATTTCCCTCTGTAATGGCCACCATGGAAGGCCTTATTGCCCTTAGAAAATGTCTATCTGTTAAATTAGTTTGTATTTGTTTTATTATTAGTTTATGCCTATTTTTTACATTTCTAATGCAAAATTGGTTCTCCACCTAATGTTTGATAGTTGCTGTAGGATATAATTGCTACTAGGTAATGTATTTTACGTCTAACAATATACATATATACATTATGCATTTAATGTCTCCATAGACACACACACACACACACACACACACACACACACACACACACACACACACACACACACACACACACACGCACGCACACACACACACACACACACACACACACACACACACACACACACAGTCACACAAACAAATGTGTGTAGCAATTACAGCCATTTTCTTGACTGTCTATACATTAAATATTGCATAGTGGTCAAATAAATGAGCAAAATACATACAATGCAAAACTATGCATGTCCTTACCTCACTGCATATACATCTCAGTTGTCCCTGATTTTATAGAGTGTTCCTAATTTTGCCTGATATTTTTGCTCTGTTCCTTGAAAAATGTTTGATTTTCTACAAAGTGTCTGAGGACTACAATTAGTCAATTAAACCAACCATTATAGTTTCATACTCCTTATTGTTCAGAAGGAGCATATTGATGCAAAAGCTCTTGCTCTATTAACATTTTAAGTGAATTAGGGCAATAGTTAAACATTTCCCATGATTTAGGTCTATATCATCCTGCTATTGTTGGCTCTGTCCAGAATTTATTTTCCCACGCTCATTAAATATAGAAGTGTCGTGGATTACAAGATGAAGGTAAAATGGAGGCTCAGTTCCTTGCAACTGTTGCTGCAGTTATTTGTGTTATTTTTTATTTTTTTATTTAATTATTTGTTTCTTTAACTGACATTCTGTGAAGTCATGGACCTGTTGCTGGGCTCTTCTCATATATTAATATTCTGTTGGAGAATTATGTTCTCCAGCAGGGTATTATATTTATGTTCCACTCATTTTGTAAGGTATCATCAGCATTTTGAACACAAGCAAAGAAAGATGCACAGTGTAAGATTATGTGTCCATGAAATTATACAGAGTATCTGTTTACAAAAGGTGTGTAAATTATAATTGGCCAGCTCTACTTTAAGTTCCTGATTCCTGGTTTACCACTGCCCACTTTATTGCTCTCACTGTTTTGTAGCTCTAGTGGACCGGAGCAATAATCAACAAAAATAACAAATGTAAAGGTGGTTCTACAAAGTGGTTGCACTTCTTAACGTGGGGACTCTGCCCTCAACCCAGTCTTTAGATACACTATGTCCAAGGTTGAACGAACTCATAGAAAAGGAAATAGCGTTACCTCCTTTTCTTTGAGATGGTACAGTCTCACAGGTAGTATAATTAAAGACTTGGGGGGTTAGGGACACAACCCACATACTTGGAGTTCATGGGTGCACACCCTGCAGAAAAATTTATATGGGCTGTTTATGCTAATGTGAGCTGCAATGGTAAACAATGCAGTGGGTTTATTAGTATTGGGATAACGAATGAGAAGAGCTGGGCAGCAGTAAGTCAAAGATGACCAGGTACATTTTTGCAAGCATTAGCTAAAATGCCAGAGCTGATCACTTATAATGCCAGGTAATTGCAGTAAAAGACAATACTTTGCTTTTGGCATATTCAACAACAGTAAGTTTGCAGTAAAAGCACAATCACAGTGACTTTAAACAGAGTACACTGTTTTCAGAGTGTTATATGGTGATATGTACACAGTTTGGACAGAGTGTGCAACGTGTCATTGGGGATCAAACATAACTGGTTAGGTCAGCTGACTAAAGAAGGGTAACCTACCAGCTATGTGACCAAAAAATATGGAAGTACTGTGAGAAAAAGTGCAACATACAGGAGTTAAGGGATATTGCAAGCCACCTGTGTTCTTGCAGAGAAATCCAAAACATGTCCCATGTTATATTTTCCATAGAACCATGTAATTCTAAGTGAAAAGAAGTCTCTCATAATTGCAGCTAGCATAACAACCTCGACTATAAAGCACAATTTGATCTCTGTATTGTCACCTCTCAGACAAATTAATGGCTCATAAAAGATTACAAGTAAGCTAAATTCAAACTTGAGTCATAAATCAGTGAGCAGACTAAAGGACACCAGTACTGGCTGTAACCAGAAACATGTGAATGTCCGTTCTATTAGTAACTTCACTGCCACCTGAAACTGAAAGGGTTGTTAGAAATGAATTGCACACATGACATTTCAAAGCTTAAGTCATCCTGCTGATAAGACTTTACACATGGTAAATGCAGTAGGTACAGAAGGCATTACAACTTCAACAGCAAAGCTGTTAAAAATCCATACTACATTGAAGAACAGATATGCCTGGATTATGTGACAGACTTGTAGACAGTTACTGCAAGCATGACAAGATCTAAAACTAGGTTATGTGTCAAAACATCTCCCAGATGTGAGGACTGTGGTGGGTGGGTGGTTCCCACATGTATTTCTTCATGTAAATTCTACAAAATTGTGCTAAAGAAAATTAAACATTGGTGAAATAATGCCAGAAGGTATAGAGAGCTTAGTTCTTCTCATGCTGTAGTCCATTCATATTAAATGCACAAGGCTGCTACATACACAACAATGGGATCTTTATCAGGCAAATGAATAACCCAATAAAGAGTGAGTACAATGTGACAAATGAAAGTGAATTATTTTCTGTTACAATGACGTTATCATTGAATACCATGCTACATAGCTGCAATTTGCATCCATCCATCTATGCCACCATTAGATTAAAATGACGCAGTTACATGGGATCTTGCATCATCAGTGAAAGGGCTTGCATGTTCCCCCTGGACAAGTTTCATTTCTGGTAGAATGAATCAGCAGGGTAAACATTTTTTTCATGCCAAAATACTAGACCACTTTACTATGGCAAAAAATACATATTTTGGAGTACAGACAAAGTTTATGGTTCGTTCTATGGCATGAAAACATACTTTACAGTACTGACCAAATTGATTAATTATTTCAACAAGCATTAAAACATTCTGCTAACGAAGGAAATTATTATCTTGATTAAATTTAAGCAAGCTGCAAACTACAGGAGCCATTTAAACTAGATAGCTTTTAGAAGGGACCTGTTAGGACTACATCCTTTGGAAAAATTGGAAAATTACTATAGCATGTGTTTTATCTTGCTATTAAATATACAAATGTGCACATTTTTATTAGCTCTAAAAATCATTAAAATCTGTTGTTATTATTATTATTATTTTGTTATACAATTACTCATTGCCCTTTGGCCCATTTTCAATGAAGATGTAAGGAGAAAAGTTACAAAGATATGTATATGGTAATAAAGGAACACAAAAAATGTAAGCAGTCCATCCCCATGGCACTCAGGGATGAAGCCCTGACTAAAACGATGGTAGCGCATTTTTGACTAGTGTCAAGTGTGCTCGAGTTGTAAGTTTAGGGAAGGAGGAAAGACTGAAGCAGTTGTTGCCAGTGTGTATTCATTCTGCAATGGGTGTGAAAGGTAGATCAGACCTGTACTATGAGGTGTAGTACGTACTGCTATGTCCAGGATGATGTGAATGCAAGAATACACACATCATTCATTGTCCAGGTAGCCACTCCAAGTGAGCCAGCTAACTAGGGTGAAGCTAGGATGGATGACGCAGAGACCTTCACAGGACCAGAACACTGGCCTGCTTGCTAACTCCTGACTCTTGTTTCCAGGAGAAGAAATGTGTCCATCAGATTCCCTAAAATGGAAGAAAATAGGCCAGGGGCACCCATCTAGTTTAGTGATGCCTGACTCTCACCCCTGCAGGAATGAATGAGGTAAATGTAGTGGAGGTAAGGGAGCCATTGGGGCCAAGTCCTATGATGGAATTAAAAAGAGAGAGAGAAAACGTATACAGCCATTTCCACATATACAGAGTAATACACAGTACAAAAACTTATGGTAAACATGCAAACATTGCTTTGTGGCAACAGCAGTGAATGCAAGCAATCTGTTACAGCATTAACTATTTTAGTGTTTGAACAAAAAGGGGTGTGGAGCATATCTAGTGTAATATAGTCAGTTTCTGGCAAGTATTATTTTTTTACAACAATTTACTAAACAAGATGCTACTTTTAAACCTCATTCCTCCATGTATGATAAATACACAAGTATTTCAGACATTAAATATTAGCAATATAGTATATAGACAAGACTAATGCTGCTAACGCTGATTGTATTATAAATAGTATGGTACTGCATGATACTAACACTATAAAACTTCCAAAAATGACTGATTCACACTAGACCTGCCTCATATCCTGATCTCAGCCCATCAGCACTGTCCTCTCGGGCTCCGTATGCTTCATTATGATTATGCCCAAATGTGCCATATACAATGAGATGATCCACTGGGGTACCCCCTGAGGGTAGGGACTTTCTGTCTGGGGAATGCAGCCTCAGCCAGCCACTGGAATGTGTTCTGTGCCACCTTGAGGATAAGCAGCTGCTCTGAAGTGAAAATGGGACTTTTGCACCACTGAGAAGGTGAATGTGGGTTTGTGTCCTCTGCTCACAGAATAAGTACATACTGTATATCTTTTCTTTATTGTTCCTCAGGGATCATCCACAACATGGCAACACCTTTCAAGCTCTCTGTCTCTCCTGATTATTTAGGGGCTGTTTCTGGTATTCGCAGTGTCTGCTTGGAATAGGAGACTGCCTAACCCCAATCCTCTTTGTAGTGAAGGAGAGTCACCACGGTGCTTAATCTTCTCCCATGACAGATGATGCTTCATGCACCTGTGCAAATCACTAAACTTAGGTCACTGGTATCACAATTTTGGGCCAAAACCTCTATATCAGTCAGATGTCAAGATATGGATTTCATTGAGCAAGTAATTCTTATACATAATTCATTAAGTGAAGAAGAAGATGATGCCAGGTTAAATATGAATTTTGGTTGAATTGATAAAAGGGCTGAAGGATTTGATAGTTATAGCAGTCACTGTCTGATGATCAGCTGCATGTCTTGTAATGGTCCTTGACAGACACTGTAATCTAGACTGGCTGAGTGGTTCAGATGATGGTAGATGTCAGGTGTCAAGAGAGTGTACAAAGTGGTAAAGCAGTTATCTGTTGAGAGTATAGTAAAGGTTGCAAGGCTTTCCATTGGGTCATGTTTTATTTTAAGGTAAAATATATCAGTGTTGTTTGAGAGTATTCAACATTTGTTTGCATAAATTCCAAGTCTGTTTAAGTACTCATGTTGGATTGTGGACTCATACTATCAAGAAATTTGAAGATCCTAGAGAATTGGTTGCATAGCTGACAGTTAAGGTTTAATCCAGGGAAATATAAAGCTATTTTCTTTAGAAATGGTAAGCTGCTGAGAAATTATAGACAGAATGGTGAGCGCGATGTTTGATTGAACATATCCAGGACTGTGGATAATCACAAAACTCAGTTTATCTATGTTCCAGATACATAAAGTACTTAGTAAATTAGAACTATAATAAACTCACACTTAAAACCATATTGGTCACTATAAGAATGCTGCAGTCAAGGCCAATAGGTTACTGAAGTATACTGGTTCACAAATGGCTCCCTACTGTAATTTAGACACTCATATCTGTGAGTCCCAAATTTATAAAAACAAATACAGATTATAAATAGGAACAATCAGCTGTGAAAATTGTTGTCCCCCACCCCCTTAAACTGTTTCTGTAGTTGTGCAAATCTCTTGCACCCACATCATACCTCTCAACTGTACAGAGTTTCACAGAATGTCTAGATTTTTGCCTTATATTTTTGGTCCATTTTACATAAAATTGTGGATTTCTAGCAAATAACTGAAGACTTAAGTCAGGAAAATAATGACAGCTGGACATCTGAGTTTCAGAATTCGTACCCTTCAGAAAATTCATGCTAATGCAAAACCTGTTATTCTATCTACTTTCTAAGTTTGTAAGAGCAATATTTAAAAATTGTCACTATTTTTGGGCCTTTGTCCGGATTTCTTTTTCTAAGAGGTTGAGAGGGATGACCCACAGTGTGGCAACAATGCCCTCCCACTTCTCTGCTTCTTACATATCCTAACTCCAAGGCTGTTGTAGCTTAGAAATAGAGGAATACTTCAAGACAAAGCAGTCTTAGAGTAGTATTTATGAGTTTATTTTTGCACACTGAGTTGACTTTTCTGCAACTCACTGTGAAGATTGGGGAAAGATTGGCGAAGGCTGCCAGCCTAGTCAAATAGAATTTGATAAATAATTCTATCATTTGTATAAATAAATGTAAAATACAGGCTTGTGTTTTTAAATGAAAGAAAACACTGTAAAAGATTGTTGCAACATTGCCATCTGCTGTAAGGAAAATCAAGCCAAGCATTTCAAATGTTCTTTGAAGTTACAATTATCTAAAAATGGTGCTGAAGTGGCTAGCTGAACACATTATTTCTATTCTCTTAATTTAAGGAATAATTGTTAGAGTATACATATGAAATGTCTTTTATTGTTGTAGTTTCCTGAGCAGGTGTTAGCTTACTACATATTGCAGTTTGTGGCCTGGGAACTCCAGACTAAGTGTCAAGATGATGTAATGTGAATACTGGGAAAACCTAAGTGTCAAAAATAATGTAATTTGGGAGGGCCTTAGCAGAGATGTTTGTTAGTGTTTTAAAAAAAACTATTGTTCAGTGAGAGACTGAAAGCATTTGTCTTGGACCATCAATCCAGTACTCTTTATGTATGTAAGTAGGATTATAGCACTGTGTTTTCTCTTAAGATTAGCTAAAGATTAAAAAGTTAGATTAAGTGTTTTTCTTTGTCATCAGACCTGTCCTACTATATTATTTTAAGTTTCTGTGTGATCTCTGAACTCTTAGATATCTCTGTGGTGTAATAGTATTGTCTTGTGTTTTAATTATTTATTATTAAATATTTTAAAAACCTTTACCTGTGGCTGGTTTGTGTAGAGAAGTAGGTTTTAGAGTAAATTGCATATTTATAGAGGTTATCGTAATGAGCCACTCTAATAAGCCTTAGACTGAATAGTCACATTATCAATTGGATAATAATATTGCACTGTAATAATTGGACACCTTTTCAAGGGCCTTTGGGTAGCTGATAATATTAGCTGGTGGTGGCAGAAATTACTACCGTATAGTCTGGGTAAAGGGGCATGGCTAGAGAATCTGTGTCAGCCTTTCCCAGGAGAGTCTGTGAAGTTGTATAAATACTTATCTCAAAGTGTGGGTGGTGTGTCAGCTACCTGGGCAGGGTAGGACAGACAGGGTACTGGAGGTTAGCTTGCCAGCTAGGCTGAGATCTGGACCCTATAGCTGTACCAGTGTGGAGTCTTATTGGGGACCTGGAGAGCAAGGGAGCAACCAGCCCCAGACTGACTGTGATCTCTGTGTGCACTTAATGGAAATTGTACTTTACTGTGTGTATTACTTATCCTTTCCTCTTTTAGGATACAACCTCCCTGGTGTTAGTGGTGAGGAATGAAGCTCCTTGATTGCCGGGCCAGGGCACAGTCGTCACACTCACATCTACTCATAGAATTTTAAATAGTTTATTTATTTTACATTTGTTTATCGGGAAAGTCTGACTGGGATAAGACCCATTTTCAGTGAAGGTCCAGAGAGAAAAGCTCCACATATAGACATTATATAAAATTTATACAAGAAATTATACAAAACGTATACAAGAAATTATTCAAAAAGTATACAACGTATAGTAAACCAGAAATTACATTCTATGCTATTATAGCTGACATTTATATTATACAATCATCTGATATAATTCCATATTGTAGTGTAAACATTGTAGTTTTGCAAAGTAAGAAGATGAAGGGTTTGTAGGTGGGAAACTGGATAGAAAGAGATGAGGTTAGAGAATAACTAGACATGAGAGAGAACATAGATTATGAGGTAGTCAGGGAAGAAGAAAAATTACAACCAGAAACTATTAAAACTAGTTAGTCTGGAGTAGTGCAGAACAAAGCCAGGAGTCATTAAGATCATTTTTAAGAATCTTTTTGAATTGGTTGGTATTTGTGTTGATTGTGATGCTGTGAGGTAGTGAATTTCACCTTGTTGTTACATGATGAGAAAATAGGGAGTCCCCTGCCGTATTAGTGGATTTGGACACTTGTAGGAGAGATTTATTTGTTGACTGAAGACTTCAAGTTTGTGGTATGAGACTGGAGAATATTTAGAAGAGCAGGGTTTTTTTCAGGTTGATATACTAGTTTTTGTGCTAAGGTTAACTGGTTATAGGATAGAAGTTGTGGGGGTTCTAACCAAGAGAGTTTTTTTAAGGAGTGACAGTGGTGGTTATAAGGTGGGCAGTCAGTTGCAAATTTAGCTGTTTTATTGTAGCATGTTTCAAGTTTAATTAAAGCTGTCTTTTTAAGGTTGGGGAGAATTGGAAAAGCATACAGAAGTGTTGATAGAAGATGGGCTCTAGCAATGGCAACCCTGGAGGTGCTAGTTGGATACTTTTTATTTCTGTAAAGAGTACCCATTTTTTGTGAACTTTCTTAAGTGTTTGTGCTATATATAGATCAGCTCTTAGGTTGTTATCTGTTATTACTCCTAGTAGTTTTGTTTGTGAATTGGCATTAATTTTAGTATTATTCCTAGCTGTGATGTAGAAAGTGCTGGGGGGAGACGGGAGAGAGGATCTTGTGAGCTGGAAGATCATGAGTTTTGTTTTATTGGGGTTGATTTTTGGGTTATATTATGGAGGTGTTGCAGGTTATTAGCAGCACATATAAGTGTTGTGTCATCTGCATATTGGATAGTTGAAGCCAGTGGGGTAGCACTATGGAGGTTGTTTGTAAAAATAATGAAGAGTAGCGGCCCAAGAATTGAGCCTTGAGGTACTCCTAGTGTGACATGAAGTGGAGGAGATAAGACATTAAGCCATTTTACAGATTGTTGGCAGTTCTGTAGATAGCTTCAGAACCACTGAAGTGCAGAGGGGTGGAGCTTTATTTCGGATTGTGTATTTAATAGCTTGGAGTGGGAGACCATATCAAAGGGCTTGGACATGTCTAGAAAGACTGCAAAGACAATTTTACCATTGTTTCTGAGTTGGTTGATGGTACTGGTGAAACTGAGGAGTGCAGTTGTGGTACGATGATGGGGCCTAAGACCATGTTGACATGTTGCTAGCATGTTGTTGAAGGTAAGATAATGAATCAGTTGGGAGTGGATACATCTTTTGAGGAGTTTAGATAGTGGAAAGAGAATGGCGATCAGTCTGGAGTTGATCAGCTCTGTGGAATTTCCAACTTTGTGTAAGAGAATAATGTGTGCGATTTTCCATATTGCTGGGACATGTTCTTCTGCTATGAACCTGTTAATATGGATCGACATTGGATAAGATATGGCTTCAGCTGCTAGTTTTAAATAGTCTGCTGGTAACTTATTTGCTGCTATTGAAGAGGATTTGAGTTTTTTGAGTAGCTTCTTAATGGTAGCTGTAGGAACAGGCTGAAAGGAGAAGGAGTTGTAGTTAATACTGAGAGGTTTGGAGGCTAGTGATGGCTCTGTGGAATTACTTTTAATTAGAGACAGTACACTCTCAGTGAAGTATTTATTGAATTCTTCTGCAACGGTGGTAGGAGAGTGTGGGTAAGTTGGGGGGAGGGGTAGTGGAATGTCGTGGGTGGAGAATGGCATTTGTGGTATTCCAAAATTTTTGGGGGTTATGCTGGTGTTTATGTTGCAGGCTATAGCAGAAGTTCTTTTTATCTAGGTTGATTTGGTGTTTAGCCTTGTTTCTAATAATGCTGGAATGCGATGTGGTTGATTTGGGTTTTACAGGTGAAACATATTTGCCAAGCTTTGTCTCTTTTCCTAAGGAGCATTCTGTTGTCATTAGTCATGGTGTATAGGTGACCTTAATACGAATTGACCTGGGTGGGGGCAATTTGTTTAGAATTTCAAGGAAGGTACTTTTGCAATAATCTACTGCAGCATCAAGGGACAGGTTTTTTTTAGTAGAGAAGGAAGTGAGCTTGACAGTATTGATGTTTTTTCTAAGTAAATTGATTGGCATATGGTCACTAAGACTATCGGGTAAGCAGCCACTAATCTGATAATTCTGAGGTTTATTGGTTAGTATCCAATCCAGTATAGATTGATGGTTGGAGTTTTTATCTAGCCGTGTAGGAACTTGAATGAGTTGTGTGAGGCCATAGAGGTTGACATGATTGCTATGGCTATGTGAATTACAAGTTGTCCAGTCTATATTAAAGTCACCCATAATGATAGTTTCTTGGGGTATGGAATATGATTTAGACTGGATGACGTGCTTTTTAGTAGTGATACTATTTCCGGATGGGACATAGGTAGCTATAATGGATATGAATTTGTTTTGGTTAAGTTAAAGTCTAGTAAGCAGGATTTCTATGTTTTCAAGGTTATCTATATTTAGACTTTGTGTAAAAGTGTGAGACTGCTCTTAAATAAGATGGTTACCCCTCCACCTCTTTTTACCTTCCTCTCTTCTCTAATAATGTTGTAACCAGGTGGTGTAATTTCATTGTCAGTAATGTGTGCTTTTAGGTTCATAGGTCCATAGGTAAGTACTAGGCTATTAGCCCTAGGGCCTGTATAAGCCTAGCCAAAAAAGTTCCCTGGCTTTTGCCACCCAAGAAAATTATTTTCATGTACCCCTGTTGAGCAGAGCCACAAAAGTGATCCCTGGGGTAAATTTCCTATTTCCCATCCAATTGTCAAGATTTTTTAAAGAGGGCTAATTTGGAGCTTTGTTTGACATGAATGGGTAGTTTGTTCCAGAGCATGGGAGGTCTCTGGGACAGGAATCTATCCCTCCAGCATGTTCTGTTTATTGAGATGACAAGGTTTAGGTCCCTGGAGTGTGTGGCTTGGAGAGATTGGGATTTCTTTAAGTGTAGCATGTCCAACAGATCTGGGTTTGACATGGCTTTGTATGTTAGGCAGAGGTTTCCTCTGAGTAGGTAATATGCGACGGAGTAGAGCTGGAGTTTTTTGAGATGGTCTGCATATGGCGTCTGTTTGAGGCTGGCAATCCTCTTAGTGAAGTATTTCTGTGGCCTTTCTAGTTGTTGTAGATGTCTTGTGAGGTACATGCCAAACAGGGTATTGTACTCTATAATGTGTCTGATGAGGGTTGAGTAGAGAGGAACAATGACCTCATTTTTTCTGGAGGAGGACCCCTTTGTGATGAGGTGTGCCATGTAAAAGGATTTCCTAACTACTGTGGAGATGTGATTATCAAAAGAGAGACTACTGTTCACCTGTGTCCTTAGGTCTCTTATCACACTTTCAGTGTTAAGTAGGCTGCTGCCTATGTGGTAGTTCATGGGTACAGTGTTTTTTCCCAAAGGGGATTACAATGCACTTCTTTGCATTGAGCTTGAGGTCATGACTTTGACACCAAGTATCAGTCTCAGTGAGGCCCCTTTGTAGAATGTCCACATCATTAGACAATTCTATTATGGCTCCTACTTTGCAGTCGTCTACGAACTTCATTAGCCAGAGACCTGCTGTATTAGCCTGGACTTTTGAGAAATATATACAAAACAGGAGAGAAAGCAGAACTGAACCCTGTGGTACTCCACTTGTCACTGGTCTGAAGTTGGATTTGGAGTCGGCTACTTTCACTGTGTGGGTTCTGTCAGTGAGCCAGTTGGCCACCCATCTTGTGACATAGGGATTTATGCCCAGTCTAGTGAGTTTATCTATAATACCAGCATGGGGAATGGTGTAGAAAGCCTTGGCGAGGTCAAGATAGGCTGTGTGCACCACCTTACCCTCATCCATGGCTCTGGTGACTGCTTCAAAGAAGTCAATCAGGTTTAGGAGACATGATCTATGTTTTACAAACCCAAACTGAGTGGAGTCCAGAGTTTGGAGGTTACCTATGTCTTTGTTTATAAGCTCCAGGAGGATACATTCCATGGCCTTGCAGACCAGGCTCATCAGGCTAATGGGGTGGTAGTTCCCAGAGTCCATGGTGGCACAAACTTTGCGGAGTGGGATAACCGTCACTGTGCACCATTCAGTAGGCACAAAGCCTGAAGTGAGGCTATGATTGAACATGGTACTTAGGTGGGGTGTCAGTTCGTTCTATAGTTCATGCAGAACACAGCCTGGGATGTTGTCTGGTCCCATGGATGCTGTGTTCTTGGCTTTGGAGAGTATGGTCTTTACTTGGGCGTCCATGATTACAGGGATTTTGCATTCTTCCAGTATAGAGATGGGCCCTTTGGAGGGTGGGGGGAATAAAGTTTGCACTGAACCTATCTGCCAGGATGTTGGCAATATCAGTTGGTTCTGTATATCTAGTGCCATTGTGCTGTAGCTCAGAGCAGATCTGAGTGTTGCCATTGATATTATTGACATAGCTGCAGAATGCTTTGTGATTGTCTTTAGAATCAGTGGTGAGTTTATTTTCGTAAATAGGTTTGGAGGATTTTATGAGGGATCTCAGCTTCTTGCTGAGGCTGACCAGGGAGTTCCTGCAATCATGGGACTTTACTCTTTTTTGCAACAGCTTCTTTCTTCTGTTGTAGAGTTTTTTTTATGGCAGGGGACCACCAGATTGGCTTCCTTTTTATGGAGGATAGCATCTTGGTTCTGTTGGGGATGGCACAGTCCATGCACTCATGTATGTGCTTACACAGTGCATTTGTATAGGATTCAGCAGTTGTACCTCTATTTTCCATCTGTAAGGGTGTTGTGAAGTTAGCCACTTCTATCTTAAGAAGCATGGTTGGCTTTGGAGAAGTTTTTTACAGTGGTTTCCTTAATGGGTGGTGGGGACAGGATATGGAGATCTAGGGTGATTAACTTGTGGTCGGATCTGACCAGCAAGGAGTTGACCTCGGGCATGATACATCGGTTACCCATATTGGTAATGATCAGGTCCAGGATATTGCTGCTCCTGGTGTGGGTATGGGCAAGCTGATCCAGGGTGTTGAAATTTATGAATTCCAGAAAATGTTGAGCAAATGAGTTAGTACACGAGTAGTTTTTCCAGTTGATGGTGGGGTCAATAAAATCTCCCATTATTAGGGTATTTGGTCTGTACCTTAATATTATCCAGTATATCAAGAAACATGGAGTGGGCATCCTGGGGCATGGTGGGGGATCTGTAGCAAGCTGCAACCTGGATTGCAGTCTTGCCCAGTGTAAGTTGTACTTGGATAATTTCGGATGCATTATGTTGAGCAACTAGCCTGGAGGTGTGGATATCCTTAACGAATATGGACATGCCTCCTCATTTAGTGTTTTGGTCCAGGTTAGGTGGCCAAAAGGTGTGGTATGAATTATAGCCTGGTGATGCAGGGGTACTGTCTGGATCCTTGAACCAGGTCTCTGTCACTGCACAGATGTCGATGTTCTCCATCTTAAGGAGTGCCTCGAGTGAGTGCATTTTGAGGTTTAGACTTCAAGCATTGAGTAGCTTTACCCTCAGATTTTGCTTGTTTGTACCTGCTATGGTGGTGAGTTTGTCATTTGAACCTTGCCTAAAAAAGGCACTATAGGGATGGCAAGAGCCTTAGCCAGTATCCGGAGTCCCAGGGGTGACAGATGCAGGCCATCTCTGGCAAAGCATTGTGGTCTGTCAATCATGTCGTCCCAGGCAGACAGATATTGGATCCCCTTAGAATGACACCAGAAGCTTAGCCAATTGTTTAAACAGCAATATCAGCATTATAATGGGATAGAGTGGTGTGTAATTCTTGAACTTTGTTGACTGTGCTTCACAGGTTTAGATTTAGGATTAGTATTTTGGAGCCTTTTTGTGATAGATTTCTTTATATCTTGTATTTGAGGGGGTGGTGAGGAGGTATTATGGGGACCTGGGTTTGGGTGAATGTCTCAACTTATAATAAGTTTGGTAGTTGTAATTACTAGTGTTTGGAAGAATGTTGATATAGGCTTATGAAACTTAAAAGGGGTATTTTTGGAGTTTGGTTTAATATGGTGTAGTCTGTATGAGGTGTGATGGAGTTCTGTTATACTTAAGATGGATAGAGATATTAAGATGGAGTAGTCAGGTGTGGAGAAAAAGTAGATATTTTATGAAATGTGTGAGGGGAGACTATTTGTGAATGGCATTTTGTTAAGTGAGCAGTAGTTGTTAGCAGAGATAGTAATATACAATGTATTGATAGTATTTTGTAATGGCTAAAGGGTATGGATTGGTTATAGATTAATGGGTTAACATATGTGTGGCAATGGATGGGTGCTTTTAAGGTTAGTGTGGAAATGTAAGATATTATATAATTGGAAATTGTATAGGTGGTGACTGGTAGACAAGTGGGAGTGGTTAGGTTTATAATAAATTCAAGTGATCTGGGGGCGGGAGGGAATGGGGGCTGGGTAGGTGAATGGAGTGAAGCCTGAGTGTAGCAAGTGCGGAATGGAGCAGACAGAGCCAAGTTCTACAACTGCACAGCAAGGAACAATCAGTCACTTAGACTACCAGGTACTGTGGAAATTATCTATATGACAATTTTGTAGAGTAGGAATGGTTAATGTTAAATCAAATGCAAATTTCATACTAGGCTAGGAGAGATTTAGATGGGGAAGCTAGTTATTCCTTTCTGAGCATCTTTACCCTGGCAATGTAATATAGCTAAAGCAGGAAAGGTACTAAGATAAGAAAAATATCCAAATTGGGTACATCTTGTCCATCAATGTTGCAAAGACTCCCAAGGACTACTGTGATACCTGCCAACATCTTAATTATACCATCTGTGATGTTGTAGTACTGTCATATCACACATATTTCTCAACCTTACTTCATTACGAGGAATTTTCCTCATTCTGACTCTTTGAAATTGAAGGGGCTTCGCACACATTCATTGTTGTGAATTTTTTTAAATAAATATCCATAGTAAATAAATACAGGATAATACTAAATCATATTAATTCATCAAAAGAATGTATAAAGAAACAGTTAATAACAATGCAGTGAGCTTCCTAATTAAAGCCTTTAGAAAGTGTTCCACATTTAGTCTATTTGCACCACATAGTGAGAAGTATTGTTCCACATTTTGCCTATTTGTGCCACATAGTGAGAGGTAGTGTTCCAAATTTTGCCCATTTGTGCTACAGAGTGAGAGGTAGTGTTCCCCAGATTTCCCATTTTTGCCACATAGTGAGACGTAGTGTTCCCCATTTTAGAGATGGAAGATTGAGAGCTATAATACCAGACTGCATATACTCAGTACTCCACCACTGCAAATTTAAAACTAAACTAGAGAAAAAAATGAAAAAACATTTTTGTATAGCATAACAGCTCTACTACCTGCCAGCAGTAGGATTTAAGCCAGATTTGCTCAGTCCTGGCCAATATCTGATCTCTTGGACTTCAATCTCTGTAAGTAACCTGGCCAGTCAGGAGTAAATCACTGCTTAAATACTATCCCTGACATAAATTCTAACTATAAGAAGATGTGTGAGAAGGCAGCAAAGAAGGCTCCTGGAAAAGAGGGATGCACAGCAGGAAACACCAGTAACAAAAATTGCGATGCTATTACCTCTCCTTATTAGCCAGTGAAACTCTATGCTCATTTTTATGTAGCATAAAAAGAATAAGTAAGTTGATGTGGATCTTAAAGCAGAAGTTTAAAGGCCACATATGACTGGAAAAGTGTAGTATGTATAATTATAAACAAAGGGAATTCTCACCCTTTGACCTCTAGCACCTACTTACTTACCTACTATCTTCATGGACGTATTTGTTATGTCCATTTGCCAAGTGGCTTTGCCTCATTTGCAAGAGGGAAAAGGGTTGCTTAGACTGGATCACTGCAATAGAAGAGTTTAGGAAATATGTGACCCATCATATATTGGCTGCAGTGTGTATATGACTATAATATCTCTAGGGTAAGCATGCAGTGAGGTCAGTGTGCTGCATGTCTGTTCTACTGTATATATGATGCTGACAATGACTCCCCCCTCTAATGCAGATGCCACAAGTATTAACTCCTCTAGCATCTAGTAGGAGCTGTTTATCTACAGTACTGTGCCACCCAGTCTCTTCGTAATGAAGAAGAACAGACCTCCAGTCCTCAGTCCTTCCTTCCAGGCTAGGCTGTCTGGCACCAGGTCTGTTAGCTGGATTCCCTGGTCTTAGCTGAACCATCTTCTAATGAAATAGGATTCACTGAACTAGAACAGTAGGGGTAAGGGTATTTTTCTTTAACCCCAGTGTTATACCTTTTTGAAGTTAGTATGTCCGGAAATGTGGGAGGGTAGGCCTCCCTGCAAAAATGCTGTTTTTGTATTTGTTGTTACAGTCAACAATGGAACTGATATGAATGAATGCTTACTTGATGTTTAACCGTATATCCAGCTGAATACTGGTAGTAGGTGACAGAGGTAAAAGCATACCTCTAAACTGTCCAGTGTTTCCTGGAAAATACCAACATTGTTACTTAAATAACAGGGTGCCACAAAATACCAAGTGGGCTCTTGAAATCTGGATTATTTGCAGCTTTGCCATGTCATCAGCCATGTTGCCATTACTGGAACCATGAAGTAATTGTACTCAGGGTCAGTAGTCCCTGTCAACAACAAACTGCTTGAACTTTTATTTCTATCTCAAACACTGGGCATGATAAACATTCATCAAAATCAAACTGTGTGCAGAACATGGAACTTGCAGGCAGCAGTTTCCATTTGGCATCATCAATAGCAAACTTGCCCACAGCATGCCAATAAAGAAATATGCGTGAGGTGGAAAACTAGAATTAATAGTCTGTTTTACGCTTTCACATAACTGCTAGCTGTACCATGCTAGACCATGGAGGAAGCAGGATTTGGTTACATTTGTTTCCCTTTTTGAAAGTATAAATGCCATGTCAGGGCTGACATACAGAAGACTGTCCAGGGAATTGTTATAGTGTGTACTACAATATAACATCTAGCTGTTGTATACAGAATGTTGGAAAAGGAGTTAACAGTATATATACATCTTGTAAGGAAGATTAAATGAGTGAAGTAACAATACATATGTCACTACAGATGGGCTGTTTCTAATGGGCATTACGTGCATGTGTAAGAAGGAGAAGGTCACTAATGTTCCAAATGTGTCCAAGCCACATCTTTAATATATTTGCACAGACTTAGAAGGCCATCATTAGGGGATGAAAACTATAGTAAATTGCAGCAGGACAATACAAGATGAGAGATGACCGCTGTTTATTCAGTAGATAAAATGCTGAGACTCTTCAAGAGTGCCAAACAGCAGGATACTAAAATGCCAAGTCACTAAAGTTGGGCATTAGGGAGCGATAAGAGATAAAGTGTGATGAAGGAAAAAGAAAACATACTGCATAAGACTAAAAGCATAATACTGGGTGACTAGGGTTGCTCGAAATGAGATCAGTAGTGGATGGGACTTTCTTGAACAATGGTTAGGCATTTAATTCATTTCCTCAGTGAATTTTTTCTTTTTTTTTTTTTTTTTTTTTTTGCAGTTATGTCTTGGACTAGATCATAAGATGGAATAATGAGTTTGCTGTGGTTCTTTAATGGCAAGCACCTGGTATTTCTAAATGAAATTTAGCCAAAGGAATGTAAGATAACAGAAAACTGCCACATGGAGTAGTTGGGAGCCACTGTTATTAAACTGCTTCTGAGCCATTGCAGAAGGAAAAGAAAGGAATGAAATGTGTATTTCTGCAGGTGACTGCAAGGATTTCGTCTCTATGAGAAGTGGGAAAATAATGAAGGATGTAATCAAAGTGAAAGCATAGTACATATTGTGGCACCTAAGGTTGCATACTAAACAAGTATACATTTAAGAATTTCAAGTGCAAGAGTCCATGACGGTATTCTACAGGGGATGAGGCAATGTCCTTGGGTCTGGAGTTTGTAGGGAAGGAAGAAAAGCTCTGAGACAGTCACATCATGTAGCATATGGCAATGAAGTGATATGACAAGGTTACTGAAGTGCAAAGTGAAAGGTAGAAGTAAAAGGCGCGCGCGCACACACACACACACACACACACACACACACACACACACACACACACAAACACACACACACAAGGAATTGTGACTGTCATTGTACATTTCATTGATGCGGTCTTCCCAGGAAAGTGTTATAGTGTGTAAACGTAGAACAGTAACCAAGTAATGATTCGGTGCAACTGTTTGTTTGTCTTTTCGGCTTTCTTGGTTAGGGGTCGCCACAGCGGAACTCCAGTCCACTAATGACTGGCAGTCGATTTTTATGGTGCTGAGTTGCCAGCCCGACGCCCAACCTTCAACGAACATAAAATAATAAAATGAATAAGTGAAACAAGCATTGAATCAACACGGCTACAGGGTATAAGGTATACATTTATTATAAAGAGTAAAAGCGTTCACGAGTTACAAATTGCTTCTTCAGACTAACAAACACTAAAAATATCAGAAATCATTTAAACAATATTCAACCAATCAGAGGCAAATTCATCACATTCACTACAAAGGTATGAACTAGGACATTTAAAAGTCCCATTGTATATTCTCCTTATACAAACAATGAAGCATAAAAAACACATATATGTAATAACAATAATATGTATTACACCTAAATAAAAAACTAACAGTGCATACCCAAAAAATTATTAAAACTTGGAATAACAAATCCAATAACAAAATCAATAGGGAAGTGTGCATGCGTGTAAAATGTGTTTTAAAGAAATAGAGTCATTAATGCCTGAGGGTCTATCGGTATTAAAAAACAATATCCATTTCTGTTCAATCAGTTTAGTCTTATTCCTCAGACTACCCCCTAATACTTTCAACTATTTCAAGGACAAAAAAATCTAAACTCATGCTGTGATCCTACTAATTTAACATGTTGTGCAAGTACACTACCCTCCTCTGCATTCTTAATATCCCTAATATGCTCTAAAATACATTCCCTCAGGGAACAATTAGTTTTACCAATATAAAATGCACTGCACATAGGACAAAAACTATAGTAAATCACATTCTTGTATGTACAATCTGCATGAAATGAACATTCTATAGAATAATTAAGCTTAGGATGAACAAATCACATGCAAGAATAAATAAAGCGGCATGCACTACAACTTCTACATGGATAAGTACAAAGTTTTTGTGAGGTCACAGGTGGTTTATGCGTCTGTGATCTATAACATAATTGTCGTTTAAAGGACAGATTATTCTTAAAAGAAAAATGTGGTCTTTCAGTAACTACATTACTTAACTCATCTGATGCATATAAAATATTCCATAGGTTAGTACTAAGCTAACTGCCTTTGTGAGCCATTTTAAGCCTAGCCAATTATCCCTTATGAGAGTCAAACCCTGCACCTTGTGTTTGCAAGGCAAACACGTTAACCATTAGGCCACCGTCCCATTCCAATTCCTTTCAATCATATCACAAAAAACACTAATGTCACTTGAGAAAGTTAACGGAAACCTAACATCTGTTTGACTGACCTGCCTGTTTATCCTTAGTAACCTGTGAGTATTCTGAAAAATAAGGTTTACCCCTCCTTTCTCTCTCTTTTAACACTGAATTAATACAAGAGTCATTTTTTTTCCTTTATAACCCCTATTCAAAAACTCACACTTTAGGTCTACAAAGGCTGCTTTTAATTGTGTGTCATCATTGTAGAGCCTCATGGTCCTAAGGATTTTAACAATCTATCATTTAAAATATGCAGAAGTTAATCTATCTAAGCCAGCTAAAATAAGTAGCATTCAACCCCTCACTAATATGAGTGGCTATTAAAGCTGTCCATGTTTGCACTAAAAAGTTATAAACAAGAATTATTAAAATGTCATGACATCTACAGAATATGCACTTACTGCTCTAATGCAGTTCTACAGTAATCAAAAGTCCTAGTTATAAAAACTGTGAGAAAGTGTACTATGAAAGTGCCTTGATTCTAATAGTACAAAATGAAGATATAATTTGAATAAACATTTAAATATTTAAAAAATGGTTATTGTAAACAGATAAATATTTGTATACAAATGTACCCGCTAAAATAAAATTAATAATTAATAAGCCACTACCATAATATTAAATTTTAAAATTACATTTACAATGCTAATAGTTAATAAAAGTGTTGATAATTGCAAATAAATACATACATAAAGTTCACACCTTCATTTTTGTAAACAATGGGGCAACTTTCTTAGCTCTAGTACACTTTTCAGTGAGCAATAATAGTTTAGTCCAGGCTTTCTAAAAAAGTTCAGCCTTAGTTGCCACATAAGTTCTTGTTTTTCTAAAGTATTTGGGATGTCTCCTTCAAGTTCGGTGAGGTATATGTGATTAAGGATGTGAAATTTAAACCTAGAGTGTCTTCTGTGGAGTTGAAGGTGTCTGGCAAGGGCATTGTTTTTACATTTAGACTAGATCTCGGATAGATGACCCAAAATCCTTTATTTCGGTTTATTAATAGTCTTTCCCACATAAAATGCATCACATCCATTGCAACTAGCCCTATAAACAACTTGTATAGAGTTGCAGTCTCCACCTGCATTAGTCTTAATAAGTTTCTTTAAATATGGGCAGTAAAAAGAGCTTCCTCTTCAGTGTAGGTGCAAAATGAGAAGTTTGTTTTACATTTTTTCGTGTTGCTTTCCTGTGGTTTAGGTTTTCCTTCTACAAAGCTCCTAATATTCTAGCCTTTCTATGTATAAAAATCAAGGCTTCACCCAAAATGTCTACAGGATAAGGGCTTTCTGTTATTATAGCCAGGGGTGGCCCGCGCTATAGGACTGCAGGACTGCAGCCCCCCCCCCCACCTGTAAAAAGAATAAACTAAATTCCCCCACTGTAGAAAATAAAATATAAACTTAAAAAACTTTTACGAGTAGTCCCGGACCTCCACGCATGCATGCTTAGTTCCTGACTGCTGTGTTAGGCAGTCCAGAACTCCACGCACACATGCAGAAGGCTGTGGGTTCTACTCCCACAGTAGGTAGATGCATTGCTCATATTGTACTGTATTGTAAAGGGGGTGGATGCTGCAGTCCTTTTTGGTGAAGATACCTAGTAACTATGAACCTGTTATCAGTTTGCCATCAATTCTCTATTGCAATATTACAAGCTTATCGTTTTTTTTTAATGCAACTTAGGCAATTTATTCCTCAAGAGCAACAGGCACTTTATTTGTAGATGAAACAATGAAATATAAAGTTGTTTGCTAGCAGCAACCTCTTCATTAGTTACAGATTTCTTTAATGTGGAATTATTTAGATGACTTTTACTTCAGAGATTGTACGTATTTACTGATACTGGTGGACTGTAGAAGTTTGAGTAGACTTTTATAATAGAAATGTTCTGAATTGGGCAGTTTTGTCATTACTGGTGCATGCATTTTGTTTCATTGTTTACTGGAAAAATGTTCTGAATTGGGCAACTTTGCCATCATTGGTGCATGCATTTTGTTTCATTGTTTACTGGAAAAATGTTCAAAATAAATTTAAAACACCCTCTAACAACTGTACTATATTGTACAAGGAATATAATTTAATATAATCAGGAAGGTATATCAAAGACCACGTGTATGTTTCGTGTGCAAGGGGCCTATGATTTGAAAACAGCCCAAAGTTAAACTTTATCTGCCACTGGCAAAATGTATTTTCTTTGAATGTGGGTTTCAATGCTGTTTCAATTAATGTGAGTTTCAAGGGCAGAGAAATTTCAATGCTAAGTCTATTTTCATTGTGAGATTGCATTGCTTTATTTAGCAGATGTCTTAGTGTTTGTGCTGTAAAAAGCAAAATAAAACTTTCAAATGAAGTCCAAATCATCATAGAAGTAAAGCAGCATGCACATTAGTGTTTATGGCAAATGGGGTGAAATAGCCAAGTAATGGTTCATTGGAATGGCTGTAGGGGGGGAGGCTCCATTCAACCATGATTTTGTGAGGAGGAAGGGCTGCAAACTCAAAGACAGCCCCGGCTGAACTATACCTCTCAACTGTCCAGATTTTCACAGAATGAATAGATTTTTGCTTCTTATTTTTGGTTTGTTCCTCATAAAATGGGTGGTTTTCTGGCAAATAATTTTGGAATTAAGTCACTAAATAATGACAGACACTGAGTTTCAGACTTCATAACCTTCAGAAAAATGCATGCTAAAGCAAGACCTGTTATTCTATCAATTGTCTCAGTTTATACAACAATTTATAGTACTGTTTATATGTTCCCCCAGTATATTTGGCCTTGTCCAGATTTCCTGCATTAAGAGGTTGAGAGGTACGTGCAAATAAATTGCTTTATAGAATTAGGAATATCCAAACCTCTCAACTGTCCCCGATTTTGGCTCAAAATGTTGCTCTTCCCCTAATATTCCTGCCACAAAATGGCAATTTTGGAAGAAAACGTGGAAGGCTTACAATTAAGAAGTAACTGTAATAATCAGACTTATAGATTACTTTTATTTCAGAAATGCATGTAGATTCTTTTATTTTGTCAGCTGCTCAATTTAGCAGTACTAATATTAAAAACGTGTCCCTTCATTGACAGGTTCCCAGCTGTATTGTGTGGCCATTTTATATTTTTGCATCACATTTTTGGTCCATTTTTCATAAAATTGTGGTTTTTTGGTAAATTAGTGGCAAATCATTAAAGACTGAAGTTAGAAAATAATGACAGACATTTGAGTTTCAGATTTCGTACCTTTCAGAAAATTCATACTAATGCAAGACCTACTATTCTACTATCTTTCTAAGTTTATAAGAGCAATATTTAAAAAAATTGTCCTTATTTGTGGGCCTTTGTCCTACTTCTATGTATGACTCTGTCCATATTTCTTGTTCTGAGGTTGAGAGGTATGAAAAATGTGTCAGGGCCATCACAGTCAGCCAGAGACTTTTCAAATTGTGACATACTTGTTGCACCCCACTCCCCCATGTAGTGACTCTGGATGTGTCCAAGCAAGGCAAGGAGCAGTTATGCAGTGTAAATGTGCAGAGTATCCCCCCATCCAAGGTAGACACAAGTGCTACTTTTATACTGTCCTTGATTTTGTAGAATGTTCTGGTTTCTGTCATATTTATATACTGTTGATATATGCTTATTATTACTCAGAAAGTGCCTGTTGCTCTGTGTTTAAGTAGCAATGCTTTAATGACCATCAGGTAAGCTTGTCTGAGATTGTAAGATGCAAGTAAGCTTTAATAAGCATACTGTTAAAGAATTGCCAACATTGAAAGCCTTTCTGTTGTTGCCATGCAGAGAATATTTACATAACTAGATAATGTATAAGCCTTGGGTATTGAAATGGATATGACAGTATTTGTAATAAAGGACAGGATTACATTATTTTTAGAAGCTCATTACATTTGTTGGAGACTTGCAGTCATCTTTGCAGGCTTTACCTGTAAACCAAACAGAATGCCAATCTACCATGTATGGTCCATTACCTGTACAGTAATCCTGTAAGCAATGTATATTGAGCTTGTTTCTTGTTTGCTTTTCATTTTTTTACTTTGATCATGTTTCCTCCATGAAACAAGTAGATGGTTGTCAGGCAGCAGGTCTTTTTTGGATAAGAAACATTTTTACAAGTGGGGGTATCACAGAGATTGCTACTTTCAGCATGTTACTTGGTACTTTAATAAAGTTGACTATAAATTATAATTAGTACTGCAGTGCAAGAAGAAGTGGTTTGAGTTGAGTGCTGCTTGTTTTTCTTATACTTGATTTTGACTGGCATTCCAGTAATCTATTTAAAAAGTAATTTATTTTTTCATGCCTCACAAACTTTTTGTTTCCAAGCTGTCATGCAGCCAATGCATTGAAATATTTTTTTCTTCTACACTTCATTTTGTCTTGATTGGACTCTCATAATGATGGTTTGGCACCCAAGGCAGTGTATTTAATTAAAGTTACAGTTTTTGTGGTTTTGAGCGTAGCTCTTCCCCTTTATGGTTGGCCACACCCCTTCCCATTGACCTCACCCATTCACCTGTCTTCTGCAGCCCCCCTTTGATTTGAAGTCACCAGCCTTCACTGATTATGGCCCAGTTCCCCTTGATAATATTCTTGATACAATGAAAATCCACAGTATATGTCAATATGCAGCTGTCTTTTGATTTGTTGTCAACAAATCTCTTAAAAATTCTTCCAATGGGTTGGTTTAGTGTGGGTTCATTGGTATTTTTAAGCTCAGTGATTGGTTCAAAAATGTTTCTTAACATTTGGTTCTCATACCCCCTTGCTAAGAAATCATTTCCCAAATCATTAAGGTTTCTCAGAAAAGGTTTCATCTTTGTGGTTATTTTAGCTATGCTATATCCCTGGGACTTAACCACGTTATGTTTTGTCTTGGTGGGATAAAGACTTTTACTGTGGAGTAAGAGGTTCACTTTCATTGATTTCAGTAAAGATCAGTGGAAATTCTGCTGTTGTTAATGTTCTTGGGAATTAGCATGTCTAAGAATGTGGTTGAGCTGGAGCTGTAGAAGAAGGTGAAATGCAGGAAGGTAGTAGTTAGATTGAGGTACCTGATAAACTCTTCCAGCTGTAAAGTGTCACCTTTCCATACAATAAAATAATGTTGATAAAACAAAGATAACATGAGATTTGCTGCATAAAATTTCTGTGGGTGAACACAAAATCCTCCTCCCACTTGCCCAGGGCTATGTTTGCTATACTGGGAGCCATCGCTGCCTCCATAGCTATTCCAGTCTTTTGCTTATAATATGTTCCATTGAAAGTAAAGAAGTTAAAATCCAGTACCAAATTAATGAGCTTACTTAACTTTTCTAGCTGTGCTTGTGTACAATCATGGTGTCTTTTAAAATAATCCACAGCTGTGTCTATGCAGTAATTGTGAGGAAGCACGGTTTATAATGACTCTACATCGATTGTTAGCAAGATGCTGTCAACAATAATGTTTCTTATTTTACTCAAAGCGTCCATAGAAATTTTTATATAAGATCTGCAGATGGTGGCACCTTGTGTGGCAGTGACCTTTCCTGCTCCCAACGTGTGTTGTGTGTTTTTGTGCTGAATTTGTGTGGGTTATCTAGCTGTCATCTGTCTGTGGAGTCTGTTCTGACTTTGTCAGGTGTGCGGTTTGTCTGCGGCCTTGGTTCTTGTTGAATCATTGGAACTTTTGTGTTTTTTGAGATCTTGTGCTGGTTGTGGATGTTCAGGCCTTCTGGTGAAGAGCTGCACTGGATGCGGTTAGTGGAGGCCTGACCTTTGTATGCTGAGTGTTCGGATCGGATATGGAATTTTTTTGTTGGTTGGTTTGGGGTCATTGTTGGTGTTGGAGATGATGTTGGAGATGAGACAGTGACAGTGTGTATGGTGAGGATTGTGGGGAAATCATTGAAATGGTATGGCCACTCAGGCCTTCAGTGATGGTGGTTTTGCTGGATACAGGTAGTGGACACCTAACTTTTTGTGTATCGGTCTGATTGGGTCTGGAGTTGAGGTTCTGTTGATCGGAGAGTGTCTTACTGAGAGTTTGGATGTTGCCAGTGTTGGAGATGGAGCTGGCGGCAATGTGGGTGCAGTCACTAGCAGGACAAATTGTGCATGGATAAGGAAACTTTTGTGCCGTCTGTTCGCTTGGACTCTGCTGTTGTTGTGCTTGCGTTCTTTTTTGTTTTTATGTTTATGTTGTATATGAGCTTATTTATGTGTATGTGAGCTTGGAGAAACAAAATTTTGTTCAACTGTGCAATTCTTTGTGTACAGTCTGAATGACAATAAGTTTACTGTTTTTCTTCTTGGCAAAGGGTTTCAATAGACAATCTAGGTATATGGCTGTCGCTTCTGTAAAGGATTCTCCACTTGCCACCACTGGTCTGTATGGTGGGTTATCTTTATTTTTATGAGGTTTCAGTATTCTAAAAAACTTAGTCATACTGGGGCATGGGCTCCTTACATAATCAAACAGATTCTCTATAATCAGTACTTCTTCATATAGTGCTGTAAGCTTGGTATTCCAATTACTGTATGCTCTCTTTATTCCATCCAAAGTAAAATTCCCATAAACATTCATGTCATTCAGCATGTCTTCTTCTATCCTCAGATTGTAATTTATAGTATCAGTCACTAGTATCCCCCTCCCTTGTCAGCTTTCATTTTGCATCCAGATTTATCATGCCCCAGTTCACTTAATACCTTTCTGTCTTCATGTGTGTGAGGTTAAAGTACTTTTTCTTTGGTGGTTTCTGTAGCAATTTTCTTATGTCTATTTCACATTTTACTTGGAATGCAGCTAAGGTTTGGTGCAAGGGAGGGCAATAGTTCACATGACTCTTGAGGTCTAAAAGTACCTGGGCTGTATCACTTCTGCAATTCGGTACAAAGATAATCCCTTTAGAAAGTGCACTTCTTTCATTGTCAGACAGTTCTTTTTTGGAATAGTTCCAAATTAGCTGATAAGTTAGTAGTGTGGCTGGTTCCTCTGTCTGATCCTATGATCTGGGATGTAGTTGGAATTGCCCAGGTACCTCATTTCCCTCACCTCAGTTCACTGTTTGGTCTTCCTGTTGCCTTGGGGGTTCCTGGATGGAGTTTGAGAGTGCTAAAATGTCTGTTGTACCCTCTGGAACCTTGGTGGATTGTAGTAGTTAAGGACAGTAGTTAAGGATATTTACATACAAGAGCACAATATATTTACATACAGGTATTTACATAACAGTTTCTAGGTTACTCACATTCTGAGGTGATTTTTCTTAGTAGAGTAAGTAATCAGGAAATCAAAAATGCACATGTGGGCAAGAAGAACTTGAAAAACATCAAGCTTCATCTATCTTTAAAGAACAAAATAACCATCCTACAACTCTTTTTATCATTAAAACTATCCAATGCCTTCAGTACTTTGCAACCATTACATCTTAACCCGGACTTTAGGCATAATAACAAAATAATTGACCTAAGCAACTACCTACTCCTAAAAGAGATACAACTACTAGGCATCTACCTCTATAGAAATCAATCTATCACTGAGATGAGATTGGCGCTAAATCTTCCCAAAAATGATATCATTATTCTAAGACAACTCAGAGAGGTGTGTGCCAAAACTCTGGAAGACCCAAAGTTAACCCTTGATGGTGTAAATACTTGTAAAACTCTTTAGAGCCTACTTTTAACAAAAAAGAAAATGATCTCCAATACGTACAAACTTATAGTCTCACTCAGATACCAAAAGGAAATGCTCTTCTCCAAGTATTGGTCTGACTTCGATCCAACAATCTCAACCGACCAAAAAATCCAATCTATTCAAATAACCTCAAAATTTATCCCCTTTAAAAACCTCAAATGCACACAACTAATGATACTAAATAATGCCTACTACATGCCAGCTATACTAAATAAATTCAACCCTACAATCTCCCCATTTTATCCACATTATGATCATCTGAAGGCAGATCTCCTTCATATTTTTTGGAACTGTAAATGCTCTTACAAACTCTGGTGTTCTCTATGATTCAAACTGCAAAAAATGGGATACGAGAAAGCTGCCCTTTCCTGGGAATTCACTGTGTTACATATTCCCCCGCCTGGTTTAGTGATACTACAACTACGCATATTAGTCAGACTATTTATTTTATTTATTTTATTTATTTATTTTACATTTGTTGACCGGGCTAGTCTAACTGGATATATGTCCATTTTCAGTAGAGGCCCAAGGAGAAAAGCTCCGAGACAATAACAAGGACAGAAAAAAAACATTTATACAAATAATCCGCAAGAGACAATAGAAATTACAAAAAATATAGTATCCAAGAAAAAAATGTTAAATACAACAATAATTCCATGAGTAAACAATTGAATGCCAGCAAAATATTTTTTTTTTTTTTGTAGAGAGCCATAAAAGAAAAAAATAGTTCTTGCTCAGTTTAAGTAAGCACAAAAATAAAAATAAAAATTTATATAAGAAAAAGCAAAAAGATATTTAATATCCATAGAACTTCATATAGCATAGTGGGGAGATAGAAAAAAGAGAGCAAGAAGTTTAAACATGCCATATATGGAAGGTCGAGGAGTTTCAGCAAAAAGAAATCCAGTTTGAGAGTTACAGTAGAAAGAGGAGAATAAGTATCAGTCAGGCTGAGAGCAGGGGCAAAGCCATTTGGTTTTAATGAAGTTTTTCAACTGATTCTTGAAAAGGTTGGTGGAAGTAAGGGATGTGATCTCAGTTGGAAGTTTGTTCCAGGAATTGCCAACTGCATTTGAGAATAGGCAGTCTCCAGCTTTGTTAAAGGATTTAATAGTGGTGACTTGTAGTTTTTTAGCTGATCTTAGGGTAGGAAGGTTTTTATAAGAATTTACTAGGTTACATAGTATGGGAGTGTTTGAAGGATGATGCAAAATCTTGTGAATAAAAATGAGTTGCTGGTAAACTAGTTGGTACTACTATTTACTGTAATTAAATTCTATATCACCCTGAACTGGAAAGACAGAACTGTGCTCTCCTGTAAAGGTTTTAGACAACTGGTAATTAAACACTTAACAGCTCACAAATTCTTAATGTACAGCCGAAAACTACATCCACATTTAACTGAATAGCTGATGACCTTATTTGAGCATGTTCTACAATAATGTCAGTTATCTTCACAATTTGTCTTAGGGATGGGTATCAGATACACTTTCAATTTTTTGTATTACTCTTTTTTTTCTCTCCTCCCAGTCCTTTCATACTGGGGCCTCAAACTCTCTAACTTATTTACTTGACTATTCAATTCGTATAAACCATCTGCTTAGATTACTTTGTTTTGCATTTAGCACTTTTGTATATAGTTTATTAGTGTATAAATATTTGTTTCTTCTTGGCAATACTGGTTACTGTTGATACTATCATTACTGACAATTGTCTTTACTATGCTGTGCATATTGTAGGTTCCCTATTATATGACCGAAACCTTAGGTTATCGAACACCTAAAGGTCGATAAACACGAAACCAAATAAAAACTGTGTATCAAACGAAAAAATGAAAATGGACTGTCTCAGCCAAGGTACGGACTGTTTATTAATTGTAAGCGCTTTCGGCCGAGAAGTTACCCAGCCTTCTTCAGACAAAAACTACACAGCACACAACAGCCTATTTATATAGGCTACACCACAAGGCAATTATAATGCAATTAATTAAATACAAGTTTAAAGGAAAAGTAAAATGGTATAAAAATGCGTTTCAAAAGTAAAAAATATCAATATAATACGAATAATTGCCTTGTGGTGTAGCCTATATAAATAGGCTGTTGTGTGCTGTGTAGTTTTTGTCTGAAGAAGGCTGGGTAACTTCTCGGCCGAAAGCGCTTACAATTAATAAACAGTCCGTGCCTTGGCTGAGACACTCCGTTTTCATTTTTTCATTTGATACACACCTAAAGGTCGATCACTACTCCTGTATGGGAGGCTGGCAGCAAACATGACTATTTTATGTAGCAAGCTTCTAATTTCATTTTGTAGGTGGAGTGTAGGTTTGCGAGGATGGGAGTGCATAGAGGAGGGCAGGGAAGGGATAGAATGAGGCAATCCTTTTCCTAGCTTGGTCAGTTAGATAGGTTCAAGCCCAGTACAAACTGCCAAGTTTCGTGTATATTTTCCTAATGGCTTGTAGTATGTGTTGGACAGATTTAAAGTTTTTATCTATGGTAACACCAAGCAGTTTAGTTTGTGTTACTGCTTCACTCATGGTTTTGTCTATGGATGACATGTGAAAAGTTTGTTTTTATAGTGAAAATTGTTTTGGCAAGAACAGCATTCATTTTGTTTTTTTGGAATTCACTAGTAAGTTAGCTCTGTAAATCTACATTCCAATTAATGTCTGGGAGTCTTGAGTATTTTTTTTCACCCTCATGATCAAACCATGCCAAGCGTGGGTAAATCCTCCATTGCCAAAACCCAGTCTTGAATTATTGCTAAAATACTGATCTGCAATTCGCTAAGTAAATTTCTGAATTATATTGTTTAATCTTTGGCATTTCATCCAGTATGGAGGAAGTTATCCTTCAGACTGATAATATAAAGGTGTTGTCAACTCTAGTCATAACCAAAAAATCCCAACAAACCCACTGACTCTTTTTGATGATTTTTGAATCACCAAACATTAACATAGTACAAAAGTGTATGACAGTAGAGATAAGGGATTTTTCTCTTTTCCCCATTATTGTAGGACCTTGGAGTTGGTTTATATAAGTAGAAGGGTTGGGGTGTAGCAGTGCTTCAGCCCTTGCAAAAAAGGATAGATTTTTTTTATATATATTTATCACACATCAGATGTTATGAGTGTTTGGTCAAATGTTCTTGATATTTTGATGTTTGGCAATAGTGTCTTTCTACTACTGTCAATGTTGTTGTTGTTGTCGTTGTGTCTTTCGGCTTATCCTGGTTAGGGGTCACCACAGCGGAACTCCGGTCCGCTAATGTTTGGTAGTGGATTTTTACGTGCTGACTTACAAGCCCTGACGCACAACCTTCAATGAAGGCATGCCTATTCACGCATGCCTCCTCACAGAAGACGCTCTAACTGAGAATCGAACGCGACAATGTCTTGTTGTGAGGTGACAACGCTACCACAGCACCACTACTGCGGGTCTTCATACTACTGTCAATATAATCATAAATACATTTACACACACACACACATACACACACACACACACACACATATATATATATATATATATATATATATATATATATATATATATATATATATATATATACACACACACACACATACATATATAGATAGATATAGATATAGATATAGATATAGATATAGATATAGATACGTCCCTATCAGAAGGATGAAAGCTCACAAGAGGAACTTCGAAAACCTGGAAGGTGGAAAAGCAGAAAAAAAAACAGCATCTGTATTTTTGCAGAGGAAAAAGCCCCCCTGCACCCCCACACCCCCTGCAAATTTTATATACAAACTCTAAGATTGCAGTACAGTAGGGAAAGAAGCAAAACCACAATCTTCTCTGTACCATGATGCTTCACAGTCAAGGTTTTTCCTTTTCAACCTTCCAGGTTTTCCTGGTTTGGTCTTTTGATGGTCAATCTTATGAGCTTTCATTCTTCTGATAGGGACCCATTTTTATATATATATATATATATATATATATATATATATATATATATATATACACACACACACACACACACACACACACACACTTGTGAAATTAAGCTATCTTCATCATCTCATAGCATTAGGTCTTTCTGAGGGAGGGAGAGATAGTGTGTGAAAACTTCTTAATATTGGTCTTCCAATTCCTGTAAGATTGTGCTGGAATTACTTAGCTTTGCTGGATGGAGTTTGGGAAGTCAAACCCAAATCTCCTTTTTGTATTTGTAATGTGTTCTAAGCACTATTCATAATGAACAGCAGTAGGCCTTACATATTTCACTGGGAGAGTTTTGAGATGTTTTTCATGTGCCCTACTAAAGGATTTAATGGATGATCTGGACCGCCATGTTTTGCTGTTGTTTATACTTCCTCAGATCTGAAAGTTATTAATAAGTTTGGAGGTAGCAAAGATCATCCTGTCCTAGGAAGACTGGTAGAAACTTTTTGGGAATAAAAGAGAGGTGAACTTAAAGTTGCTATGTCAGAAGGAGAAGTGAGTAAGGCATGTGTTTCGCTGGAGATGAAAGGCTTTGACAAAAGTCCTAGGTGTTCTTCCTTGGTTTGTAAATGGTAACTCCTCATCATCATGACTGCCACGCACTCAGTTATGATTAATGCTATTATAACTTGGAATACTTAAATCTAAATTGCTTTATTATTCTTTGTTATAATATACGTATACTAAAAGGGATAGAAATATGAGAATAATTAAGTTATATTGTGCTACAGTGCAAATACAATTTATTAAAGAACATTAAATCTTGAATGAACATCTTAAGTAGATTAATGTTCATAAAACATCAGAATTCTCACACAAGTATTAAATACCAGAGTTTAACAACTATTAAAAAATATTGAAAAAAAAAAAGAGAATATCGAATGTCATATAACATTTAAGTTATTGAAGCCTAGTCAACTCACATTATCTTGTTTGAACAGACACATACAGAGTGATGACTTGTGTCTCAAGAAAGACTCTGACTAAAGTCCAGAGGCTGCTTGGTTTAAATGAAATTAAAACCATAGTCCCATTGCCAGTGATAGCATAATGTTCTGAAAGAGTCCAAGCTAAAGGTTAGCAAATAAGGTCTAACTGATCTTGCCCTCGATGGACAAGGATTCTGTGATTTCTAGCTGAATGAAAAATGCAATCACACCACCACTGTGAACTGTAGGATCCAAACTCTGTAGTTGGTACTGAAGCTGTTCCGGCATGGGTGATAGGCTACAAATAAGACATCAATAGGGAAAGATAAATTCCACTAAAGTGAAACAGGCATGCTTCACCTAAAAAATGCCACAGCACCTGCACTCAGAACACTTCAAAAATGTATCTAACCAGTTGACATCTGTTCCCTTATACCCTGTACCTCTTTATTCTTTAAGAAACTCTTTATTGATGCTTACTTTAGAAGTCCACTGCCCATTAAAATAAGTAATTTCATCTTTTCATCGGCAATCATTTTAAACAACTTCACAATAGCACCGTGTTTCCATAACAATATCTAATGTAACATGTGGATTACAAGAGTTTAACGAACAGGTTATATAATTTCGTAATCATGTTTGCTATGTGATTTGTTCTTAATACAGTCTCTCCCTCATTTCTCATAATTGCAAAACTGCTTAAGCTTTCTGATGTGTTAGTTATGTTGGGTGAAGAACAACTATAAATTACTGCTTTCATTCCAGAGCTCTTAAAAGTAAGTCTTATATTTTGCATAAGATTTCAAGGGAGAAGAGAATATTGAAAGAGCTGTTCTTTCAAGTTACCTTTTCCTCTTGACTGTGTATCTGAAGTGCCAAAAATTGAGTGTCATTGGTAAGCAATACTTTTCAATGAGTCTATATTATAAACCCAAAAACCCTTTTGAGTGAATACTACAACAGCGACACATATAGCCCGAACCGCAAATACGCCGAAACCCCTAAACCACGAAATTTTAAATCTCGAATCGTCATAGTCGGCCAACCCCACTGCCCACTACATACTACCTACCCAATCATAGTAAATAAACCACATACATACACTAACCAAACCCTACTTCTAACCCTGCACTAAACCTTACATACATTACTATCTATGCACTTACCTTAACCTGCACCCTAACCCTAAGGTCTGTAACTATCACACACTTACCTTACGGAGCTATACCATAGATCGGCCAACCATGACAAATCGACATTTCGACTTTCATGGTTTTGGACATTCGCTGTTTCTGTAGTTCACTCAATATGTGTCACTTTTTTCATATTCGCTCAAACAGATCTTCGGTCTTCTAATATAGACCCCTTTTCAATGAATTACTGAAATATCATTAGATGTTGTAATGAATATAGAAAAGAAATGTATGATGGCATGTGACAGAAATGTGATAGTATTTAATAGTGGATGAAAGTAACAAATAATAATTTTGATGCAGTAATGTTAATAAACAGAAATCCACACATGCACAAGTGCACACACAAATGCACATGCACACAGACATAGACTAGACTCGCATGCACGCACGCATGCATGCATGCGCGTGCGCACACACACACACACACACACACACACACACACACACACACACAGACACACACCATACCTCTCAACTATTCCATGTTTGTGAGAAAATCAGGAATTTCCCCGTATAATGGGGTTCTAGGAAAGTCACAGTGGCCTCCTTAAATCATGATTTTACAGTTATCCCCCACTAGCCTTCATTATCAGGCAACATTCTTGACCCCACAGTGTCACTGATATTGGACATGCTAATTTCACAAGAGCCTAACTGATTGTGAGATGAGCCACAAACTGAAAATGTGTTATGCAGTGTGAGCCTTGCAGATTTTTTAATAATGCATCAATAACAAACCAATGACTGCTGTGCCAGTGACCACCGTTCAACTCCATGATCCTCTAGCTTCATGATGATGTTCAACTTCAGAGTTAGTGAATGAGGAGGGGACTGGTTAATTATATCAATTCCACTTAGCTTTAGCACATTCTGGCTAAGCCTTAAGCAGGGCAAAAGGTAAAAAAACAAGAAATTTGTTATAATAGTTTTAGAGTGAAAATAGTGTTGTTAATTATGTCACATGTTATATCCAGTGAGTATTTCTACAGTTTTATGACATGATGGGTATGAAACAGTTCAGTACAAAGACTGTCCTGCATAATACTTACAAAGAGGTATGCCATTATTCATAAGTGAAGTGTGTTTTTATTTAATTTTTATCCACAATAATCTACATGTGTATTAAACACTATACTGACATTTTAAGACAGGTACTACAGCAGTGTGGATCTCACAAGTCATCCTTTATTAGTTTAAGGATAGGTTTAGGTTCATAGGTTCATAGGTAAGTACTAGGCTATCTGCCCAAGGGCATTTATAAGCCTAGCCAGAGTTTGTTGGCTTTCGCCACCCCCTTAGATTAGTTCTCTGTACCTCTGACCAGCAGAGCCATTAGTTACCTGCGCCTCTGTCCAGCAGAGCCACTGCAGTGATCCCCAGGGTAAATTTTCTGTTTCCCATCCACCCGTCAAGGTTTCTCTTGAAGAATGCTAGTGAGGAGCTCTGCCTTATGTATATTGAAATCTTGTTCCAAAGCATGGGGAGTCTCTGGGTCAGGAATCTATCCCTCCAGCACATCCTGTTTATCATTGTGGTAAGGTTTATATCCCTAGAGTGTGTGGCTCTCAGGGATTTGTTTTTTTTTTTTAGGTGGAGCATATCCATCAATTCTGGGTTGGACATGGCCTTGTATGTCAAGCAGAGATCACCTCTGAGTAAGCAGTATGCAACTGAGTACAGCTGGAGTTTCTTTAGTCGGGCTGCATAGGTCATCTGTTTGAGGCCAGTAATACTCTTGGTGAGGTACCTTTGTGGTCTTTCCAGCTGTTGCAGGTGTCTTGTAAGGTACATCCCAAATGGGGCATTGTATTCTATAATGGGTCTAATAAGTGATGAGTAGAGAGGCACAATAAACTCCTTTGTTCTGGATGCGAACCCTTTTGAGATTAGGTAGGCCACGCAGAAGGATTTTCTAACCACCTTGGCAATATGATTATCAAAGGAGAGATTGCTATCTACTTGGGTCCCCAGATCCCTTATTACTTTTTCTGTATTTAGGGGACTACCACCTATGTGGTAGTTCAGGTACTGTTTTTCCAAAGGGGATGACTATGCACTTTTTGGCATTCAGCTTGAGGCTATGATTTTGACACCAGGTATCCATCTCAGTGAGACCCTTCTGGAGGGTGTCTGTATCAGCCGGAGAATAATTTATGGCCCCTTGTTTGCAGTTGTCTGCAAACTTGGTCAGCCAAAGTCCTCCTGTGCTTGCCTGTACCTCTGAGAAGTATACACCGAATAGGAGGGGTCCTAGGACTGAGCCCTGGGGGACGCCACTTGTAACCGGTTTAGAGTCGGACCTAGAGTCTGCAACTCTCACCGAGTAAGTTCTGTCCGTGAGCCAATTTGCAACCCATCTCATGATGTAGGGGTTAATGTTCAGGTTGGTGAGTTTGTCTATAATACCAAAATGGGGAATGATGTCGAAAGCCTTTGCAAGGTCTAGGTAGGATGTGTGGACCTCCTTACCCTCATCTAATGCCTTGGTATCTGTATCAAAGAAGTCCACCAGGTTTCAGAGGCATGATCTGGCCTTAACAAAGCCAAACTGGGTGGGGTCCAAAGTTTGGAGGTTCCCAATGTCTCTGTTAATGAGTTCCATGATGATGCACTCCATAGCCCTGCAGATCAGGCTAGTCAGGCTTACAGGGCAGTAGTTCCTGGGGTCCGTTGTGGCACCACCTTTGTGTAGTGGGATAACTGTTGCTGTGCACCACTCTGTGGGTACATAGCCTGTAGAGAGGCTGAGTTTGAACAGTGTGTTTATGTGAGGGGTTAGTTCATTTTGGAGCTCTTGTAAGACACAGCCTGGGATAAGAGCATGTTCTCTTAAATAACAGAGATTCCATTCCTCTTCTGAAATAGTGGTGTTTTTTTCTTTGGTCTTGCAGTTCTGAAGACTTGGGTTAGGTTTGTAATGTTTCACTATTAAGGACTTTGGACCAAGTAAAGCTCCCTTCAGTCCATATTTTGGCATCTAAGTTTGTCAGTGACACTTGCCAGCTGTAGTAAATGGTATTAACTGCTTGATATTTTGCTGTTTGGCAAAAGTGTCTTTTGACTACTGCCAATATAATCATTCATACATACATACATATGCACATATATGTAGTTATGGCTTCATTATTCTGTTTCCAAAAGTCCAAAAATAAATCCAGCACAGGGGAAAGATAAAAATTCTTAGAAGTTTATTGTGGCAAGCCCCATAAATAGAATATCCATAGCAAACTGGTTTCGGTTGAAAGTTCAAGACTTCTTCAGTGCAACAAAGTATATTCATTAGAGCAAACCCTGATTACTGCTTATATATGCACAGATTAGCCCAAAAGGGCATAATACCTTAATTGAAGTGATTCATGAGTTTGTCAGTTGATCCAAATCAAAAGTTAGCTTAACTCATTCAGTCCTGGTTTAAATAGAGCACCTAGCCTGATTATCCAGGAAGATTCCTTATTATTTAATATATTATGCCATCCAACTTTGGATGTCCTGTTCATTTGTATTTTATCTATGATAGTAAAGGTGAATTTAGCATTTTTGTGTGTTAGAGTGTGTTTGTAAAGGGCGTTTGTCCAACATAAAATGAGGAACAGAAACAAGTGGCCAAATAGATAATCCAATCACTGCTGCAATTACCAAAATATCTTATTTGGTAAATTTTGGATGTGTTACAGCTAGTAAATTCCTTGGTTTGAAGTATGTGTGAACAAGCACTACAATAACCACAAGGAACACATCCTAGTAGTGTGTCACCAAATAGAGTTTTCTGTAAAGTAATAGGTGGATTATAGCGTTTATAATGAGTTAAGTGTGAATTAATAGTTCTACCTCTACGGTAAGAAAATGAGCACCTAGAATTCAGTAGTCCATTCAGTTCGTCATGGGCAAGCAAAATGTCCCAATGATTATTAATAATGTTTTTAAACCTATAGGTGTTAGCCCCAAAGGTAGTAACTAGCCGCATGGGTTGTGAATTCTGTGTGGTATCTTGAATGGTTCTATCCTTATAGTCTAAAAGTTGAGAGCTATCTAACTGATCCACCTGGGTTATTGTTCGAGAAATGCAGTCCTCATGATATCCCCTGGTAAGCAGCCTATTAGTTAGATCCTGTTGGCATGCTTGAAGACTTTGTTCGGAGGAACATATATGTTTAATGTGTAGATATTGTGACGTTGGAATGTTGTTGATGATGTGGCGAGGGTGATAACTAGAGGCATGTAATAGGGTATTGTATTTTGGAAATTCCCTGTGTACCCGTGTCTCTAAAGTGTGATCTTCCTGTCTAGTTATGGTGACATCCAGAAATGTAATTTGGTGGTACTCAATGTGTAATGTAAACTGACTGCCCCATTTATTCTCATTAAGATATCGAATTAATTCATGCACATATAGTTGGTCCCCCCGCCACACCATCCAACAATCGTCTCCAAATATCAAGCTGATCAAGAAAAAGATTGTGACTGTCATCATATATTAACTGTTCCTCTAAAAAGCCCATAAACAAATCAGCATAAATAGGAGCAAAGGATGCTCCCATTGCTGTGCCACGAACCTGCCAGTATGATTTGCCATGGAAATAAAAAACATTTTTGCTAACATACTTGCAACCTTTATTATCTATGGTTAGGTCTAGGTTAAAAGATACTACGCTATTTCTTAACATAATTCAGGATGCACAATTGGAACCAGACTGGTATTTATAGACACTTGATGTCACTTCTCTATATACAAGCATACCACATTGGGCAGGATTGCAGGCCATCCAATACTGGCTTGAAAAATGGTTTGCTCCGTGCACTTAGTCTACCCTGCGTATCTTTGGTTTGGTCTGTTGGCACTCTGTTCATTATTCTGTTTGCCACTGAGGTGGACTACCTTTTGCCAAAGTTTACATTTCTGTGCTGGCACACATTTCCCCAAGTGTAGTACAACTTGTCACATCTCTCTAGATACACTGCATTACCCAAACAGCATTCAGACATATAAACTACATGAAAGACAAGCACTGCTTGTGAAAAAAAGTTAAAATGCTATTGTGTTGTAGCTTTTTCAGAGGATTTCTTTGGCGGAATAATTTGGGATCCATGAATGTACTTACTTATCAGGGACTGGGATTAGCAGTTGCAGGAGCGCTCATTTTATAGGGAGAGTATTTTATCTAACACTGGATTACCTACCACCTCATTAACTAAAGAAAAAAAACATTGAAATCCCAGCAGTGTTGACAAAGATGAAAATAAAAGCATCAGGTGAAAAATTATTAGAACAGCCCATTAATTTGATTTTTTGTCTTTAGTTGGTTGAAGAAAATCTTTGGCCAACTTAATATTATGACAGTCAGAATTTCAATAAGCTACTTTCCCAAGGAGTATTTAGAAATTCATGGATAGTTAACTAGTTAAGAAGATGTGCTCTGTGTGTGTGTGTGTGTGTGTGTGTGTGTGTGTGTGTGTGTGTGTGTGTGTGTGTGTGTGTGTGTGTGTGTGAGTGTGTGTGCGTGCGTGTGTGTGTGTGTGTGTGTGTGTGTGTGTGTGTGTGTGTTTGCATGTGTGTGAGACAGAGACAGAGAGAGAGAGAGGCCACACTTCATGAATTAAGCTTCATCTGACTAAAACATGATTACTCTGGTTGTTTTGCATCACTTTATTACTTCTGTTTTCTAAACTTCTTAAATGTGTGCTTTTGAGAGCTGGTATTCTACAATACTTTTGGCACTGGAATGAGTTATGTTATTGGGTATGCAAATTTCATGTTAATTAGCTGTCCAGATTTTTGGCCAGATGTATCTTCTTTTCAGGAGCCTTTGTCCAGATTTTTGATATCTCCAGGTTGAGAGGTAAATAGTTTGCACATCTGCCACTAGAAGTCTGTCTAGTAATTTAAGTGGAGTACAAGTCGTTTTTTTTTTTTTTTTTTTTTTAGATTTTTCCAGAACAAATGGATCTGAGTTAAAAAAGACCCATAAATGTCTAATAAGAGGGTTTTTTTTCACAGAAACTGGTGAACGATTTTTAGAAAATTATTTTATAGTGGTGGAGGGATCATAATGTGTGTATGCATGTGTGTGTGTTTTGTGTAGATGCATGTGTACATGTCTAAGTGTGTGAATGTGTGCATATGCGTGCCTATGTCTACATAAATATGTAAATGTCTATGTGATAAAATAAAGTGTGAGAAATGAAGGATGTGACATCCCCACTCTCTGACATCCCCACTCTGGGCCAGTAATCAAGGAGCCTGAATCCTTACTACTGTCACTGGAGAGGGACGTTCACTTGGAACAAAAATGGATACACCCAGTATTTCCAGATGCAACTCTCTGCATCAAGCACAATTTTCCTTAAGAGCACACAGAGAATACACTTAGCCTGGGGTCTGGTTTTCTCTCTCTCTGTTTCTCCTCAGATCCTCAATAAGGCTGTCCACTGGCACAGCTGTAGGGTTAAGTCTTCAGCTGAGTGTCTAAATCAAGTCCTCCAGCACCTTCTCTGTGAAACCAGTGCTTCATGTCCCTGCTCCAAGTAGATGACACACACACACTCTTTGAGATTTAATTTTCACACATACACACACACACACACACACACACACACACACACACACATACACACACACACACACACACACACACACATACACACATGCACACACACCTGGTAAAGGCTGGCACAGATTACCCACTTTACCAACGTTGCCCAGACTATTAGCTAGAGTCACTGCCACCAGTCAGTGACTATAAGACCCTTAAAATGGTATCCAATTATACTGAGTAAAGTTAATATTAATACAAATGGTAATGTTGACCAAACAGCCAGGATTTCAGGAGTGGCCACCAAATAAATATATGCAAATGCTCTCAAAGATTAAATAATTTCTAAAAGGACCAGCCACAATGAAAAGTTTAAATATATTTAATAATAAATAATAAAAGAACATGAAAATACTAAATATGTATTTACAGTAACCACCAGAGTTTCAGTCACTGGAAATATTAAAATAACACAGAAATAGATTCACACAGATATAGAAAAAAACGCACTTAACTAATCTCACTATAGTTTCCTGACTAATCTAAAGAATACTATTACCTAGTTAAGTTACTTACTACAGCAAGGCAAGATGAAGTAGGTGGGTTATCCTTCTATATCAGGTTTCAAAAACAGACTGCAATGAAACGTTGGTCTCACCTAGTATTAAACATTATTTTAGTGATGGAATCCAGAATGACATCACATACATCT
>NC_056735.1:1692477842-1692577842 GCF_019279795.1 Protopterus annectens
TTACACAAGCAAGGGCAGGTATGTTCATGGACCAAATGGTGGGAGAGCCTAATGATACATGGGTTGGGACAACATACGTGCAGGGTCCCTAATGCTGGGGAGTGGGCAATGTGTGGAGGTGTGTTATGGCTGTGATAGCAATTGGAGAATGGATGATTTGCGTGTATGCCAAACTTGGATGGGGTGGAGGAACCATGGGTATGAAATTATGGATCCAGGCGTGTCAGGGTTGGATGGCCTGGTTCTTACTGGACCGCCTCGTGGAGGTCAGCGAGTTCATTATAAGTATATATGCATACACACATGCATACATCTATATGTAGATGTACATTCCCTGTAACACATTCATTCCTTTTGCAGACATAAATAACATGAAAGTGACCCTACAATCCTCGACAGTAGATAGAATAATAGGTTGTGCATAAGAGGGAGGGGACGAATCTGCAAAAATGCAGAAGTGTGTACTTTGTCTGAAGTCAGTGCTGTTCTCAAAAAATGAAATGTGAGGATTTTCTCACTATGAAATAGTGGAATCATTCCTGTGATCTGCCTGCTACGGCAATGCCAATCACTAAACCGGTCCTATTTGTAATATAATTTTGCGAACTCGTACATTATTAGCTCTCATGTGTAACATGTGTGTTACCACATAGTCATAGTTATTAATTTATTGTAGTGTCTTGTTAACGGGAGTAATGATGTAAGAAGTATAGAGTCTAATCTTGAAATAAAGACATGTGTGTCCCAGGTGGGACAACCCAAAAATTGTGACTAGTGTCCTATTGGTCACTCATTTCACCAATGTTTGTGGACTAAAAGTTTGGGATGTCTGAGGATACATGGAGTGAGTCAACCCATGGGATGGGTCTACAGAAGTAGGGAGTGGCCAATGATTAGTGGTGTGGATACACCGTGTATCCAACTGGAGAATGGATGACTGCTGTGTCACTGAAGTGTTGGGGTGGGTGTTTGGGGAACTGGGATCCATGGGTATATGGGTATATATGCAAATGAAGCAGCACAGTAATAGTGTAGTGGTTAGAGCATCTGCCTAACGAACAGACATTCCTGTTCTGAATCCCACTGCAGCACATACCATTTTCCACTGGTAATCTGTATATGAACATATTTTGACATCTGTCTGCTGTATAACCTGCATAATAACAATTAAAAGTGAACTGGAGTGAAGTGTCAGTGTCATAATGAATAAGACACTAGTAAGCAGGTTAAAGCATAAATAAGCAGTAGTAAGCATATATAAGCACCAGTAAGCGTGTTTAAGTGTGTTTACGTGGGGGTAGGCATTGCCTACACAGATTAAGCAAAGTAGAAGCTAACTGAGTGTAAGAAACTGTAACCGGAGGTTACAGACATATATATAGTTGCAGACATATTATATATATATATATATATATATATATATATATATATATATATATGTGTGTGTGTGTGTGTGTGTGTGTGTGTGTGTGTGCGTAGATATACATAGATATACAGCTATGATAGGAAACAGCACACAAGAATGACATATGTTCACAGGCTATGCCAATGGAAGTGAGGGGCCCAAGCAAGAAACATGTAACACATAGCATGACCTCCCTCCCCAGCTGGACAGAGGAAACATACACACAAACCCAAAAACAATGTAAATAGTCCACTGCTCCCCAGACCACAGGCAAGATACAACTGGGGGGGGGGTACAGAGTGCACCCGTGAAATCTAATCTTGGAACGCAGACAGGAGCGTCCCTTTCAGGAAGCCCCAAAAATTGACATATAACTAAAGGAAACCAATAAGACGACCATTCTGGCTGGGGTGTGTACATACCCGGAATACAAGGGTGGGAAAGCCTGATGACCCATGGGTCGAGACAACGTACGACATGGGTCTCGTGAAGTGGAGAGTGGGCAGCGTGTAGTGGTGTGTTCAGTCCCAACCTGCACCCAGAGATGGGTGCTGTAGAGGAGGTGTGGGTGGGGGAACTATGCATAGCTAGTTATGGGTCTAGGTGTGCAGGTTTTGGCTGATGTGGGTCTATACAGACAGCCCCAGGGATGTGAGCAAAAGTGTTCATTGGGCAGAGGCATCACCCAACGAGCAGCCACACCTGCTATGAGTCCCACTGCAGCAAAGTCTAATCTACATGGCAAAGAACGGAATAACCAGATGTAGATGTATATATGTAGAGGAATGTGTGTGTATATCTACCCATAGCTAATGGAGGTATACCTCTCCTTCTCCGTAGTACAAATGTATACCTACAGAGACAGAATACATATACATACACACATATAGATATATACATATGCAGACACCCATACACCCATATGTTGTTAGATATACATAGACAGCAACATATAAATATATACATGTATGCATACATATACAGATATAGCTCTATATAGTAATGTATGTATATTTATATATATATATATATATATATATATATGTGTGTGTGCGTGTGTGTGTGTGTGTGTGTGTGTAAATATATACATGAAAATAGCTAGGATATGATACAGCAGTTACGAATTACATATGTTCACAGGCCGTGCAAATGGGGGTGAGGGTTCCAATCAACAAACGTGTAACACGTAGCATCAACCACCCCCACCTAGAAAGGTGAAACATACAAACACACGATACAAGTAAACACACCACTGCTTCCCAGATCACAGGCAGGATAGTACCAGTGGGAGAGACCTGCTAAGTCTAATCTTGAAACAAAGACATCAGTGTCCCTTGTGGTACTCCCCAAAAATTAATGATCATTGGAGTCAGTCCCTGTAATGATTCATCCAACCAGGCTGTATACGTACACGGACCAGTAGGTTGTGCAAGCCTGATGACTCATGGGTCGACACAACATACAACATGGGTCCTGACGCGTGGAGAGTGGGCAGTGTATAGTGGTGTGGTTAGACCCCACCTGCACCCACAGTAAGGATGAGTGCTGTAGAGGAGGGGCAGGTGGGGGAACTATGGGTATGCAATTATGGGCCTAGGCATGCAGGTGCTGGCTGGCGCAGTTGTATTAGGACCACCCCGGGGATGTAAGTAATATTGCGAAATGGACAGAGCTTACGCCCATACCTTTCAACCCCTAAGAGCAAAACCACTGGACAGAACATAAACTGTTGGGGGAACAAATAGGGACAGAAAGCACATATTCCACTTACAACCTTAGAAAGCTGATAGAATAATAAGTTATGCATTAGCATGACTCAGCCGAAGGATGTGGGGTCCTAAACCCAATTACCTGTCTGTATTTAATGGTGTCAGTTCCCAGGTATTTGCCAGACAGGTGCAGATTGTAAGAGGAACACACCAATAGTATGAAGCAAACTCTGGACAGGCCATGGATTCTGTACAGTTGACAGGCTTGCTTATGCCTAATGGGCAGCCATTCCCGATATGGGTCCCACAGCAGTACAGTCCAGTTTACATGGCTAAGTACGGTATAACCATATGTGTTGTTGCATAACCCACTACACAACATCTACGGACACATGGTCGCAACACCCTACTGTAGGCATGTAAGCCGATGTAATAGGCATTACAAGGTATTATTGTAGTCCTCACCCCCACCCAGGGGTGTGAGTGTCTGATGCAAACACCAAATGCAGTGCATATGCACAGCTGTTGTCATAGACAACATGGCCAGCTGTGGACCTTCCCTGCAGCCATCCTGCACATCCCTGGATAATCCCCTTACTAACACCCCCCTTTGTGCCCCATGCACACCACATACCTATCAGCCCGTGTTCCATTTCTATTAATGTCTACGGGTACACGTAGGTGACACCCTCTTCCCCCACTAAATTGCCAGTATCTGGAACCCCAACCCACATGTAGTATCACAGCTGTCCCACAGGACACATGTAACTAACACATGAAGGAACACCACAAGCACACCTGGAGCAGCACAGGCTCACCACCTTGCAACCCCCCCACCTCACACTCTATACCACTACATCAGCTGGTAATACTGACACCTCTTGTCCTGCCTCGCATACAAATCCCAACATCCGACATACCTTTCCTATTGCTCCTCATCCAATTATACCTACGAGCTAGTGTACAGTTACAGTGTCACCCCCCCCCACTACCTACCTGCCTACTCCCTAGCTATTCGCTACTACTGTACCACACAGGTATGGAATAACTACACCTACCTTGAATACCTGCATGTAACCTACCCAGACCTGTGAAACAGGAATCCTACCTCACCTTAAACTGACCTTTGTCAACAGTCATACCTGACATGTAAACCTGACCTAAGCATGGATAATACCGATGGTTCAACATAAACTAAGCATGATTAATGGGGGACATAGCTATGTTATGTCTGTTACCCTCTATGAATGTGAACACCCCAGTATTAATTGGGATACATAGCTGGGGTCAATGTAGAGCTCTACAACCCGAGCCACTGCTGACAATGGACAAGCATACAGTCCGACTGTCCGGTTGACAGATGTGAAGAAAATGCACGCTGTTGCGCGTGTGTATGTGGGAGCAAGTGGGTATAAGCCTGTTTGGCCGCTGGTATGCAAGTACCACACTGGTGAAGCAATGTAGAGGCTAACAGAGTGTAAGAAACTGTAACTGGAGGTTAGCATTGCTTAGTTCCATGCAAACCCACGCACACCTGCTCACAGCTGCTTTAAAGTGCCTTAATCACTCTGTACCAATGGCTCATGTTCTGGTCAGCAACAAAATAAACAGCCTCTGCAAAGCTAGAGCTCAGGACCCTGTACATCACAGTCACAGTAGTTAACCAGTACGCCATGATGGCAATACATATAAAGGATGTATCAGCAAACTAATCCTCACCACAAAGAAATCAAATCAAACATGTGAACTGAATCTATGTACAGTGTAATGTTCTATAACCCACCACAGGCCATAAATATGTGAATTGGAGTACTGCAGTAAACATAGAGTCGAGGTGTCACTGTAATAAAGTTTTGAAGTCCCCAGGACCCCATACAGTGTATGTACACATGAATCACGGATACCAGACACATATATAACCTGTAATGAATAAGACATTATTGACAAAAGGCAAATATAATGCTAGATAACCAATAAGCAATGCTAAACACAGCACAGCCCAACTAAGTAATTATAAGCAATGCATAGGGAAGCCAATACAATATGCACACAGGTACACCTCTTTAAGCAGTGCCAACCTGAAATAAGCAGGTGTGCCCATAGCTTAGCCTTTTCAAAACTGGCCAATTATGGAAAAGTGCGGATATCCAGCCCTACTTAAATCGAAGAGGCAGGAATATGACTCATAACTGGTTGTAGCATCCCCCCAGCAGGCAGAATGGCTGGAGTGGGAGAAGGCACTCACTTTAGAGCACAGTGCTGGGGCATCCAGGAGTCCAAATTCAAGATATGGCTCCTGGTAAAGCACCATGACAGGAGACTACTGCAGGGCCAGTACCAGGGCTAGCAGTACAAAATGGAGGCCTGGGACAGTCTCGTCTGTGACCTCATTAGTGCCACAGGTATCCCCCAGACTGGTGAGCAGGTCAGGCACCAACATGCAGACCTGAAGCAGCGGAGGGGGGATGTCCTGGAACAGTGGATCCAGGAAGCAAGGCAGATGCAGAATTCCCCAGAACTAAGTACTCCTTCCACTATGTAGTTAATAATTGCCTAGCTTGTGTATACTATGGATAGGTATGGCTAAATATCACTGTACTTCTCTGACAGCTGCAGATGAGCGTGCTGCGAACCAGCAAGCTTATGATGCTAGGCTGCAAAGTATGCATCGCGAGGCAGGTTAGTAAATAGCTTGCATGTACTGTCATAACAAATAAATGTAAGAGCCTCAGAAAGTTGTACCAGTATACAGAATTGTGTAATATGCTGCGAATAAAGGTGTAACCCCTGCATTGCTTCTGTTTATTCTGCAGTCATATGCTGTACTGTTGCAGTTATTAAATAGTACTGTTGTAGTAAGCAGTGTTACCCACACTGTGGTATGCAGATAAAATGTGTATGAAGTGCTGTATAACAATGTTGGAAGTGCAAACAGGTCAGTCATATTAGACAAAATACACTGCAAAGCCTCACAATTGCCTGATAGCATAGTGTACAGTGTTCTTAATTGTAATGCTTTTGTCACACACAGCAGGGCTTTAGATCCCAGGAGTGCTAGTAAGTTGTATGCATAATCATTCCACACAACTGCACACAGTTTGTTAGAATGTTCAGAGAGAAAGCTGTATGCATATATACACTTAAGAACTGTACAGATTTTGCTAGAATGCTCAAATAGAAAGTGGTATGCATATTCATACCCCTCAACTGTTCCACTCTGCCCATTATGCCCTGATAAATGGCCCACATCACCTGCCTTTTGCCCTGTTCTCCTGACAAATTAGTGTGATCATCCAAGAAATGTAGGCAGCTGTTAATGACATATAACTGATAGTCAGACTTGTACATAGTCAGAGAATGTACATGCAAACATACCTGTCATCCCAGCATCTCACCCAAAGTGTATGACAGCAGTTTCAAAACATGTTGCATTATCACCTGTATCTTGTCAAGCCTGTACATAAGCACAGGTCCCATACATACTAATCTACAAACATACCATTGTACAATATAACGCCATTGGGTAGTGTAACAATACATGTAAGGGGCAGACCATTGCAGTGACAATGAATGCTGTGAAAACTACAATAATTTATTAGTTGTTAATTGAACTCTCTCTCTCTCACCCCTACCATATGTGCAAAAATAACCTATTTACACAACTCATTTGGTATGTCTACACACCTAACCTTTGTTGGGACATATGTCCTATTGGTATATACATATTCACATCTGTTTCTATGCATGTGTCATGTTAAAATACTCCCATATTGGTGGCCTGTTGCCATCAGTGAAACCTGCATGTTGTTGTAATGGCCACTGTTTACCCATATATGCATGTGTTCTGCCTGCTCTGCAACTATTTTATACCCGGTGCCCTGGGTAATGTGAATACCTATGCATGCTGTTATAACTAATCGTGAATGCTGTTGACTATTACTAACCCATATCTGCCTTAAACATGCTACAACATAGCTCATATGGGAAGGATGGTCCCAGCAGACCCACCTGTCCCACCTCAGCTGGCCATGGCACCGGGCATCAGCACATCTGGGGCCCAGCCTGGGACCTCCTCATCCATTGGCCCTGCACTACCTTAGGGTGGAACCACCGCAGGGGATGGGGCTTGGCCCCCCCCTGGGAGCGGGAGTGGACAGGAACCTGTCACCTAAGGTACAGTCTGGGCTGTGGTGCATATGGAGCTTGACATGGAGATTCGAGACTGCTTATGCCAGCTTGAGGGCCGAGTGGCACAACTAGAGGGTGAGCCTGCCCCTCCTACACAGCCCCCATCACAGCCACCTTCTGGGCTGTGAAGGTGCAGTGGTAACTGCCCATGGGTGGGGACCTCAGTCCCACTGTATCCATTTGTGGGCTCATGGGCTTGTGACTTCCAAACACCCCTCCCCGTCCAAGGTGTTTCCCCCAACATGTGTCATATACTGCCCCTGTAAGCGTCTTGTTTGCCTTGTCTGTCATCCTACCCAATCTATCCTCCCTGATCATACCTACTCTCCTTCCCCAACATCCCACTCTCACCTAAGCATAAAAGAAAAAAAGAGCAATATGTTCCCGCAAAAAAAGCACGCCCCATACATAGCTGTCCATTTCGCACACGTGTCCACTGGACACATGTAAACATTTCTAATTGGCATCACAACATACTATTGTTGTCCTCACCCCTCTCTCAGGGTTGTGAGTGCCCAAATGTACCGCCAAATTTATTGCATATGCACAGCCATTGCTGTAGAAGAAACGGACAGCAATGGACCTTCCCTACACTCTTCCTGCACATCCCTAGCTACCTTGCCTACTGTCTTTCCCTCTTTGTGCCCCTTTTTCACCACTTTCCTATCACCCCTTTTTTCTTTTCTTTTAAAGAAATTAGTGCGGGGGTAAGCGGGAGTAAGCACTTTTAAGCAGCAGTGAGCGGGTTTCAGCCTGTTTGCGTGGGGGTAAGCACTGCCTACACAGGTTAAGCAATCAAGAAGGTGACTGAGTGTAAGTAACTGTAACCAAAAGTAAACACTGCTTACCTTCAGGCAAACCCGCGCACACCCGCTCACAACTGCTTAAAAGTGCCTTAATCACTCCGTATCCAACGGCCCTTGTTCTGCCCAGCAACAAAATAAACAGCCTCTGCAAGGCTCAAAACCAGGACCCTGCACATCATAGCCAATATGATTTACCACTAAGCCATGGTTGATATACAGACATTGGATGTTATCACAAACATATCATCCAGCACAGTCATTCAACAGTATAGGAAATGTATTTCATTATGTAGATGTATGTGTGTGTGTTTATGTCCAGATACATATATACATACATAGATATAGATATATATAGATATTTCAAGACTCCCTCAGACAGACGTGTCATTAATGCATGCAAACATTTGTACATTGCCCAAATGCATTACTTTGAGCATTTTATTTACATTAACAAAACAGTTCCTGTCCAATAATTATGTGAGAACAGTACTCTTGCAAGGTGCTGTGTGCAACATCATCATCATTAAAAAGTTAAATGCGGTAACCATAGAGGGACCGGTAGTGTCGTGTGTACACTGGGTTCATCTGCATCATGTGTACCTGGAACCTTTAGGAGTCATGTGCATACCAGGATCATGTGCCTGAGAGAGGGGTGAGGACAACAGTAGTATGTTGTGATGCAAATTAAAAAGGTTACATCTGTCCAGTGGACACGTGTGTGAAATGGACAGCTATGTATGGGGCAGAAGTTGTTCTGGGAACAGATTGGCCTTTTGTTTCTATTTTTGTAAGGTGAGAGTGGGATGTTGGGGAAGGAGAGTAGGTATGCTCGTGGAGGATAGGTTGGGTAGGATGACAGACAGGACAGACAAGACAGCATACAGGGGTGGTATATGACACATGTGGGGGGACACCTTGGATAGGGAGGGGTGTTTGTCAGTCACAAGCCCATGAGCCCTCAAATGGAAACAGTGGGACGGAGGTCCCCACCCATGGGCAGCCACCACTGCACCTTCACAGCCCCAAAGGTGGCCATGCTGGGGGCTGTCTAGAAGGGGCAGGCTCACCCTCTAAATGTGCCACTCTGCCTTCGAGCTGGCATAGCTGGCCTCAAAACCCCTTACTGAGCCACCCTGTGCACCACAGCCTGGACCGTACGATGGCTGGCAAGTTCCTTTCTGGACCTGCTCTCGGGGGGGGGGGCAAGCCCCATCCCCAGTGGCGGTTCCACCCAAAGGTGGTGCAGAGCCAACAGAGGTGGAGGTCCAAAGCTGGGCCCCAGATGTGCTGGTGCCTGGTGCCATGGACAGCTGAAGTGGGACAGGTGGTTCCGCCTGGACTTTCAATCCCATACAGCCTATGGTATTGCAGTTTTAACACAGATAAGGCTTAGTAATAGTCAACATCTTTCAGGATTACTTATAATAGCATGCATAGATATTACCATCAACCCAAGACAACAGATGTCATACATTTGCAGAGGGAGCACAACACATGCATATATACTGCATGACATCTGTCCAAAGCGTAGATGACCTGTGACTGCAGCTATGAACAGTGGCCATTATTAGCATGTCACTGTGATAACCTCAGGCAGTGACTATCATACCACTGTTTCATGTGACGTATGTCCAATCAGGGATGCGATGGCAGTAATTCTCATCGCTTTCACCGTGTACTGACTGCAATCCTCACACTATGCTTCTGCAGTTCACAGATGTGTGTTCTGTGAGTAACACAAGAAACAAATGGCTCCACACACTGACCAGTCTACAGATGACCCTACAGATGGGGGTTTCCTCACAAACAGAGCACTGTCTTGTCAGTTATTAAAACATGCAGACTAGCCATTACCACACACAACCTGTTAAATTATCAGTAGTCTGAATGAAGCATAGCTACACTTACATGCTGGAGTCATGTCTGGCAGATCACACTCCTGTCTTTAGGCTATTTTCCACTGTGTATGTTGTTTGAGGAATATCTAGATTTCATCTGTGATGCTGTTTACCAAACACCAGATCCAGGTTCCACTCACAGCGACTGTCATGGGCAAACACCAACATGATGTTCCTAGATAATGTACTGTGTTTCCATGAAATTGGCTATGGGAATGTCACCACAGCTGTTCCACATGCAATCAGCTAGAGGAGGACTGCAATAGGTGCAGAGGCCATCACCTGATCATGACCATCACTTACAAAACACAAGCTGCTGCTAGCTGGTGTACATTTCCACATCCATCATAGAGTGTGTGGGAGGGACAGACAGAGGCAAAGTACATCAGAGAAGGGCTGGGAGACTAAAACTTAAACATCTTCTGTCATACACCTACCAGTACAGGGGTTCAAACCCCTGACTGACTAGCCATTACTATTGTAAGTGCATGCAGTTACTCCATGTGCCACATAGCTGACATGTTGCTGTGCTATAAGAACATATATGTGTGCTGGTGAGTGACATCTGCAACAGAGATATAGTAGACATGTATTAGGTTTAGCACACATGCCTGTCCACATGAACAGATGTCATTGTCAACACAGCCACAATGTCTAAGGGACTCAGACACACTGGCATACTTTGTCAGGCTCACAAATACACTTTCTAACTACTTAGTTTGCCACACTACAGTAATGCACAGGTATTACATGCACCACAGGGGTTATCCTGAGGGTCTATGGGCTAGAACATGTGAACATGTCTGACATCAGTCAGTATGCCAATGGTAGTTAAACTGGGTGTGACTGTGGTTGGAAACATCATACCCCACACGCAGACACAAGGTGCCAGTTCTGACATGCATGTGTGCATTGCTTCATGGATGTGTAGTTGTTGGCTGTGCAAGATGGCTGTACAAGGCTGAGTGAGGGGTAATCCTTGGCATCAGTCCATCTGACAATGTTCTGCAGTGTGGTTCAGGGGTGTAGTATTTGCAATGTCCCACACAGATGGGTATTGTATTAACCATCCTGTCATCCTGGTTAATATTGTGTGTGGCCATTGCTTTGCAATGCATGCCATGTCTGTATTTGATAGTCCTTGACATGGACATTGCCTGGGATGTGCATGTCCCACAAGAATGTACAGCAACATGTTTAAGTGTACCTGGTTTGCCTGGCACATGTTATGTACATAGACTGTTATAATCAGATGTGCCAATCCTGGCCTGGTGTGGCAGGACCTGCTAATAGACAGCAGGTTGACCCTGCACCTGCATTGATAGCATGATACAGGTATTCCCTGGTGTCAGTGGCATCTGTCCATACAGGTCATGTGTGTAAGGCATTGTATATCCTTTGTGGAACACATTTGATGGAACCACATATGTTGAAGGCGTCCAGTGGGGAACATAGTGAAGGTGCATTGTCTGCAATTATGTGCCTATTGTACTGGTGGGCAGGGTGCCATGTCCTCTGCAGCCCACTGCAATCATACCATGCCTACTATCTGTTAACAATGTGCAGGGTACTAGCAACATAGTGGGATATTTCTAGGCAAGTGTGTTTGTGTATGCCACATGGGTTCAGACCGTATTCTGGGTAATAGTAGGATTGCTTACTTTGTTCACCAGGCCTTTTGCCAGACATAGGGGAATGGCTTGCTAACCCAGTCTCTTGGCTGATTGAAATCTGTATTCCTCATGAGGTGGACATTGTGGCATATAATATGACCACCATATAGGAAAACTGCAAAACCCACTCCTCAACATGTCCAGTGGTTAGACACTCACAGCCACTTCCACACAGGATCTGACTGACAAACACACACACCTGCCAAATCTTGGAATAGAACTCCTATCTAACTAGTTTATCACACTACACCATTACTTAGTTATGCAATGCGCTATGGAGATTATTGGTCTACTCTATTCCCAAAGGTGTATTTCACAAGGAATGACATCAGTAGGTTTACCAAAGTAGGGCATTTCAAATTTCATGCAAGTGAGTAGCCCAAAATGCATTGCTCACAAAACAGACAGTGAGACACACACAAGACATCAACAACTGACATGTGTGGGTATAAAACCCACAACCAAGATCTATATCACACTATGGCATGTAGATGTTACAGGACGCACCACGAGGATTACTAGGGAAGTCATTCCCCAGAGGTGTATTTGACAAGGAATGACATCAGCAGGATTATCAAAGTAGGGCATTGTAAATGTCATGCGAGTGAGTAGGCTATAATGCATTGCTCCCTACACAGACATTGAAACACACACAAAACATACATATCTGCCATGGTTGGGGATGGAACCCTACCACAGTTCTAAATCACACTCCAGCAGTACACAGTTACCCGACTCGCTACAGAGATTACTGAGTTACAGCATTCCCAGAGGTGTATTTCTAGGTGGGTGACATGAGCAGCCTTGCCAAAGTTGAGTATATGAATTGTAAGGAGTGTGAGTACTCTAAAATGCATTGTTCCCTTCTCGGGAAGTCACACACACAGTTGGCAAGACTGGGATTAAAGCACCTACCAAACTAGTTTATCACACTACAGCCTTACACAGTTATAGGACGTGCTACAGAGATTACTGGGTTACAGCAGTCCCAGGGGTGTATTTCTAGGTGAGTGACATCAGCAGCCTTGCCAAAGTTGAGTATATGAATTGTAGGGAGTGTGCGTACTCTAAAAACGCCTTGTTCCCTTCTCGGGAAGTCACACACACAGTTGGCAAGACTGGGATGAGAACACCTACCAAACTAGCTTATTACACTACAGCATTATGCAGTTACAGGGCATGCTATAGGTTTTTGTTATTTACCCACCTTATCTACAGATGTATGTCTGTATATACCTATATAGATATAAATATCTGCTTACACATATGTGGATATATATATATATATATATATATATATATATATATCCCCCTCTCTCACTCTCTCTCTCTTATACATATATATATATATATATATATATATATATATATATATATACACACATACATTTGTATCTGTGTAGACATTAATATATTTTCACACACACATACATCTGCATGTTAGAATACATACTCTGTACTGTTGAATGACTGGGCTGGATGATATGCTTGTGAATACAGGAGGGTTATGCATATCAGAGGTGGCTTACAGGTAAACCACGTTGGCTATAGTGTGCATGTTCCTGGGTTCAAGCCTAGCAGAGGTTGTTTATTTTGTTGCTAGGCAGAACAAGGGCCAATGGATACAGAGTGATTAAGGCACTGTAAAGTGGTTGTAAGCATGTTGTCAGGCATGGTTTGTCCGTTGTGAGTCACATATGAAGGCACCATAGGTGGTGCAGGTGTCCACTGGGGAACATGGTGAAGGTGCACTGTGTGCATGTACATGCATATTGGACAGATGGCCAGGGTGACATGCCCTCTGTAGCCCACTGCTGCCACTGCATAGTTACTATCAGTGGCCAATATGCAGTGTACTACCCACATATTGGCTGTTGCCTAGGCATGTGTGTGCGTATGACACAAGTGAGTCTGTGCTCTGGGTAATAGTGGGGTTACTAACTGTGATTGGCTGGCCTTGATGTCACATGTATGGGTATGGCTTTGCACCTCAGCCTTACAGCTAATGTACATCTGTTATCCCTGTATGGCTGACATTGTGATATAGAGTACGGCCAACGTAAAGTATATGCAAAACCTCCTAACCTCCTCCACATTGCACACAGGTGTCACAGACTTACATCCACCACTACAGAGGATACAAGTCACACACACACACACACACACACACACACACACACACACACACAGACACACACACACACACATCTGGTATTTGAACCCCTACCTAACTAGTATTTTACACTGCAGCAGTACGCAGTTATAGTATGTGCCACAGACATTACTGAAGTACTTCTTCCCCAAAGGTATGTCACAATGAATGACATCAACAGGATTACCAAAGAAGGGCATTTCAAGTGTACTGTGAGTTGTACATGTCTTTTAACTGTGTGTATCTGCTGCTTACTGTTGTGAAAACACATTTACACCACTTAAAAGTGCCTTATTCAGTCCTAAATGACAATATCAACATCCCTTGCAGGTCTTGAACCCAGGACCATGCTCACTGGACTTACTCCTAAGCCATCTGGGTTGTATACATGTTTCATGGCTTTTATAATACACATTTTACTACAGGTATTCCACAGTACTGAAAACAAATGGGACAGTCACTTTGTGTACATATGTACAGTACCCTTGAATGTACTGTACTCTGTGAAACAACATAGACAAGTCTACATATGTACAACTGTTATAACTAAATACTAAATACATATATGCAGTTACGGGATGTGTATACACACACACACACACACACACACACATATATATATATATATATATATATATATATATATACACATATATGTATATATATACACATATATATCAAAGACATGCTGTAGGCATGAGTGTATGTATGTGTGTGCCTTCTGTGGAAGGTTGGGTGCCGGGCTGGCAACTCGACACCGTAAAAACTCCACTGCCAATCATGAGCAGACGGGTTATCCGCTGTGGTTACCCCTAACCGGGAAAGCCGAAAGAAGAAGAAGAAGAAGATATATATATATATATATATATATATATATATATATATATATATATATATATATATATATATATGCATATACACAGGCACAGCTATAGCCATATATATAAACATGTCTGAACACCCTTTGTGACACAGAAGGGTTCCAAAGGAATTGACATGTACACAAAACAGAGGCAACTCTTGTATTATAACATTTAAATCTTAATCAGTTCACCAGAGAAGGGATGGTTGTTGTGTATGGGGAGTTTGGGGTGAGGAATGATGGCTAAGGAAATATACCCTGGGGATTGTGGAGTTTGGGTGGGGAAATGATGGGTATGGAATTACACCCCAGGGACCACTTCTGTGTCACTGCTCGACAGCGGCACAGGAAAATAATATACCCAACAGTAGTCATTCTTGACTGTCTATTATTTTCTATTCCTAACTATGTAATAATTTGTAGACTCCACTCACCACAGATGACTATCATGGTGTGCAGCATGTTAAAAGACATAACATGTGTATGCCTGGCTACAGGGTAGTCACACACACACAAACACACACACACACTTGCCAGTATTGTGCATACAAGTCTTGCCTATGTAAATGTAACTAGTAGAGTGGTATGCAGTTGGGGTATGTGCCACAAAACTCATACAATTACACTTAATCTGATTCTGCTTCAGAGCTGGGTGACATCACAGGACTGATTACTTGCAGTGGGGAGGGGGGAAAAGGGTAGTTTAGCAGATGACAAGGATAAAGGCCAGTGCAAAAGGTGGTTTCTCTTTGGAAAGTGGTAAAACCCACTGTCATGACAGGATGCAGACACAAATATGTACACACACATACATTTGCTGACACACACACACAGTTGCCAGTGGTGGGATCAGAACTCCTGCCTATCTACAGATCACTATTACAGTGCTACACAGTTACAAGACATGCCATAGAGATTACACATTTCAGGGTAGTCAGAATGCCCATCTAAGATTGAGGACATCAACAGGGATACTGACAGTTAAGATGTACATAGCTGTAAACCTGTGTGTTTAAAGTAGGAGTCCATTGCAACCTGTATGCACAAACAAGACACATCCTCTGCAGGTAAGACATAGATAGGCCTGAGAGATATAGTTGTAGCACAACAAGCCCTGAACTGGAGTATGCTCATCTGTGGAATGGACAACTACTATTACTATACAGGGTTATAGTGGTCATGCTCATACACATAGAATCACAGGACTTGTTTGGATTCATTGACTCCAACTACACAAGGTTATACTGGGCATGCTCATACACTTAGAAACAAAAGTCTTGTTTGGTTGCACTGACTCAAATTACACAAGGTGGCAGTGGGTACACTCATACACTTAGTAGCACAGGGCTGTTTGGGATGCACTCTGATTCTAACCACAGAAGGCCACAGTGTGCATGCTCACACACTTAAATGTACAGAACACATTGTAATGGACTCCTATTGTAAACACACAGGTTTTCAGCTATGTACATCTAAACTGTCAGTATATATGCACATCATACAGGTTTACTACCAGATACCTGTATGTGGCCCATAAATTATATATATGCGTCTGTGCTGTGTGATACACATGCATACATGCACATGAAGTACTGCCATATATATGTGAAGTATACACAATCATGCATGTGTGGAAGTGACAGACAATTGGTTAACTGGGACACACAGGTGGATGCAAAGTACAGCATGTGTCACACACATTGCTGCCCTGAAAGGCATACATTGATATCAGGTTGTGGGAAGTGGTATTATACTTTGAACAGTGGCATGTGCAAGCATAATATGTGAGCCCCATTGTCTAATAGTACTGAGGTGCAGCTGTCAAGATGACCTCTCCCAGCTGTGTTAGTTGTTGTCATTATTAGCAGGACCGTTCCACTAAGTAAATCTGACATTGTTTATCTACACAATGTCTGCTGCTGTCTGTCACCTTAGATGTAGCATTTGATACCAAGCACAATACTGCCACTTGCAGTGATGTCATGGTACGAGTGGCAACTGCTTGACCAAAACAATGAGCCAATCTCCTCCTGTAATTATGAGGTTGTCCAGTGTCTGTCATTCCGGGATGACATGACTGAAAGAAGACAAGCCTTTGTCACAGATGACATGCATCCATGATTCAAGGGAGTGTGGATAATACCAAGGTTGCATTTACCCATATAGTGCCATTCCAAGGCAAATGTCCTAAAAACAGAAGTAACACCCTAACACCTACAAGACAATTGCTTTGTATGCTTATGCTAACCAGTGCTAGATGTGTGGCTTTCTTAATCCATTTGCTCAATGTAAAACCTACAATGGGGAATACTGATATCTGTGCAGTGAGGAACACCTGGCTGAAGGCTCTGTAGTGCACAATAGCACTACCACCATATAACTCAGATCCAGACATGGGGGCCATAACACTGGTATGGACCACTCCAGGTGGTGGTGTCCTCATATTCATAAAGGCTACTCACAAGTAAAGACCACTACTCCAACATAATTCATCACAGATGAGTCAGGTACAGGTGACAATGGCAAAAGCTGCATTCTAGGTTGTATCCTCATATACATCCACCACCATGTCCTCAGACTACCAACAGACATCCATAAATGTGGTATGAAATATTATGGTACAACACAAAATAACCTTTCACTGGTGGACTGTACCTAGCCCTACATCAACTGTGCAAAGTACCCATGTACTGACACAGTTGCATAATGTGTTATGCAATGCAATAATACCACTGTTTGTAACCAGGTCAGTTATACACATACCAGAGTCCCTCGGATGTTGTCAGCATTAACACAGTTGACTGTTGCTGTACACCAGTAACAACACCCCCATGGTTGGATATGACCTAGATGTATGTCCCGTGGATATGTACATCCCACACTCATACAACATAAATGAAAATACCATAGCTGTTGTTGTCCTTTGTACATACAGGTAGCCACATTCATTACACACATGCACATGGAAGATAGGTCCATGGCTGCTGAATGCTAACAGTACATAAGGTTTGATATCTATGTTGACAGAGGTAATATTCCCTCTCTACTGGTCACCCATGACACCTGCCATATCATACAACAATCCATGTGGCATGTATGTCATTAGACATGTCCACCAAATGCAATGCCTACAAACATACCAAAATAACAGGATTGTAGAACCAACACACATGTCCTGTATTGACAGACTCAGGGAAACACAGCTATGCTCTATATGGTCCTGAGTAGTTACAGGTGCTATGTCCATGACATGTACAGCCAAGTGTAACCCACAGCTCCTACATATACCCCATGTCAATAGTTGCAAGCCATGCATGCTGTGTGCTATCTGGATATTAACCTTATTACCACAATAGCCAGAACATGCTGGGGTGAGATGTTTATAAGCCACAGACCTCACACATGCTTGAATAAGTGTAATGCTTAGCTCAAACAGAGCACATTGCTGGCACTCTTCCAGTAATCATGAGGTGTGTGTGTGGCAAATATGATGTGTGTGTGGCAAATATGATGTGCTCACTGTTGACCATTATAGTGTCCTGGCTTCACAGTGGAACTGTCAACTGACAGTTTGTGGGATCATGACATGGAATATTGCTGTGTGTGTGTCTTGCTGATATGTGCTGTTTGCATAAATGTACACTTAGCTACTCAGTGAAGGTGGTTGTGTGTCCTACCAGTACATGAATACAACATCCATTATGGTGTAATGCTCAGCTAGGTTTCACACATGGTGTGGGGAAGGTGTGGAATGTATCCTCTTGACCTGCTAGTCCACTTACTGATGGAGACTGCATATGTGTACATATATTGATGTGTGTTTAGATTCCATGTGTGTGCAGTGTCTGATGTTTGAAGGTGACTATTGTCTTAGTACATCATGTAGTGGCAATGCAGCCTCAGCATTGCCAACTGTATATGGTGATATGCTCAAAGTACAGTAAGCTGTACTTTAGGTATGGACAGATGTTTGGACATAACTACTAAGTGGTGGGGCTACTTTGCAGATGAATGATTACTGAGGACAGTTCACAGGTGTGTTACAACCATTCCTACAATAACCTGTGTAACTGCTAAGCTATGGTTTTGTTAATTGAAGGGGAAGACACACAACGTAGAATGCAGTAAGGGTGACACTGAAGGTAAACCTCTTGTCACCTGTAACAGTAACACCTCCCCTGTGCATATATTGTACATATGTCAGCACAGTTGGCAAAGGAAAGAGTCAGTATGCTTTGAAGCATGTGCGATAGTGCTGTAGCTCTGTAATGCCTATCATGAGATAGGCAGGTGTTTGATTCACAGTACTGGCACGCGTGGGTGTGTGTGTGTCCATATATGTCACGTATGGTGGGGAATACATCCCAAATGTTTTTCACTCTCCTGTACACTGTTGTAGAGATCTGTACAGAGTGATGTGTAGAAAGAAAGACATAGCCAGGGGTTTGAATCTCACACATGTCAAGCGTCTATATGTGTATGACATAGGTGTATATATTTGTGAATGCCACAGTGTGTGTGTGTGTGTGTGTGTGTGTGTGTGTGTGTGTGTGTGTGTGTGTGTGTGTGTGTGTGTGTGTGTGTGTGTATGGCTGTCTGGTCCCTGGAGTGAGGCTGTATTTTACCATAGTGAAATGATAAGTCCCCCCTCTTCCTATCCACTCAATGCAATCTACTATCCCTGTTGATGTCATCAATCTTAGAAGGGCATTCTAACAGCCTGTAAACATATATGTCCTGGGGTGAGGCTTGTTGTTACATAGCCTACTGATGAACCCACCTCCCCCACATACACTCACTGCAATCTAGTATCCCTGTTGATGTCCTCGATCTTAAGCCATTCTGACTACCTATATATGCGAAATCTCTGTGGTGCGTCTTGTAATTGCATAGTACTATAAGGATGATCTGCACATAGGCAGGGGTTCTCATCCCAACACTGGCAACTGAGTATGTGTTACTGTGTCTGTGAATCCCTGAGTATGTTGGGTGTGTTACTGTGTCTGTGAATCCCTGAGAGTGTGTGTTTGCATCCTGTCATGAGAGCGTGTATTACTGCTTCCCAATGAAAAAACACTTTTTCCATTGGCCTTTACCCTTGTCATCTGCTAAACCACTCTTTTGCCTCCTCCCCTTTTCAGGTAACTATACCTGTGATGTCACCCACTATGGATGTGACGGCTCTGACCACAGTAGCTTACTACACAGATATCATGCCCTTGGATCATTAGATCAGTAAACATGTTTGAAACTTGGGAGATTATAACTGTGATGTGGAAGCTACAAAGTGCATGCAGGTATTGTCATACAGACCTGTGAGAGTAGTCTACATTTACATATGGGACACTAATTGCAAACACTGACATCCCCCGGCACATGTAATTACACCTGAAAGAGGAAGGCAGAACATCATGATCAACATGCAGTTACTGTTGTTACACATGATACATACTGTCAAAAGTACAAAATGCATTCTAAAACTGTAGTACATGGTATATCTGCTGCCTGTCAGCACTACTCAACAATGGTAATCTACAATTGTCTTCCTAGTATATTCACCCTCTGCATCAGACCATATGAGCATGTCCCTGCACCGATGGTGTGGATGACAGGGATGCAGCACAGGCATCATCATATGCACAGGGTGATAATGTTTGCCAGAGGCCTAGGCTGCACCATTGGATGACATCATGCGTGTGGGTTAGGGCCTTTTATCTCATTGGGTGTGCGTGGATGTTATGCGTGTGTATGTTGAGGTGCCCTACATTTGTTTCTGGTGTGTGTGTGTATGTATGCATCTAGGCCTGGTATGTGGCTGGCCTACACAGGGGTATTATTGACAGCTGCAGACTGTACAGGGCAGGTTTTACAGTTCACGGTGTCCGGCCATGGCCACGTGACCTGCGCCTGCCAGGGGTTGCATGAGCACTACCAGGCAGAGGTCCAGATTGGGTACTGTCTGATGACACATGTCCACTGGAACCGTGTCCCTGTTGGGACCATCCAGGACCATGTGCAGGTGGCCTGCTGTGTCCTGGTGTGGACAGCACAGCACCAGCTGCACTGCTGCTGCTACTGCCACTATGGGAGCAGGCATGTGAAGTAGCATGTTCATGTAGACCTTCAACAGGTGATGTAGCTGGCCTACGTCCATGAGCCCAATGCCTCACTCCCACCAGATGTTCCAGCACAGACATTCCACGCTCGAGGATTGACATGCCCCGGTCAAGGACTCCCACCATGTCACCCAATCGTCTATCCAAACATCTGCAAGATGATGGTGAGTATTTGCAATTGCCTGGATGTTGTCAGGTAAAGAATGAACAGCAGCCCTCTGAAGCCTCAGACCTTATCTGTTGTGCCATTCAGCACATGCCTGTGCCTCCATTACAGCTGAAACATGTGTCTGGTGACACCAGCTGATGTGCTATGTCTTGCAGGGACATGTTTGCCAGAAGTCCTCCTACGAGCAGCCAAGGGCACATGCCTGTGTTGGACATCACCAGTCAGTTGGCTGGGATCGTGGTGTGCAGGCACACCTTCCATAGTCTCCACACATTCCTGTTCCATGCTACCACCCACCAACTGTCCTTCCTCTATGGCCACTGGTGATGGGGTATGTGTAGGCATGAGAACTGTGTAGGGGATGAGGGGGATACAGGTGGAATGGCAACCAATGGCACAGATTCAGCCCCTGACAACCCTGCCTGTGCCTCAATCATACTTTTATCATCACTGCTAGAGTCTGTGGGGACACTAACATCAGGTGGACCGCAGGAGGGCAACGTACCTACATCAACACCTGTGAGGGGCAGACAAGAACTGTACATTATAAGTTATACAGTACAGTACAGACACACAGACATACAGACAGACACAAAGACACACAGATACACAGACACACAGACACAGACAAACACAGAGACACATGATATGGCACCCAACAATATGGCAGAAGGCATTCAGCTTAGACAATTATAGTGGTAGTTATCATACATCCCTGAATTGCACACAACAGCATACATGTGTTATAGCAGAAGGCATGCACCTTACACAATTATAGTAGTAGTTAGCATACATCCCTGTGTTGCACCATTTGTGTTAGTAGGTTATGCCCCAAACCTGCAACACAATGCATGCACTATGCACCGTTGCACCTTACTGCCATGTTTTGTGCAACATACCCCACATTTTAACAGACCATTGCTGACCTGTGTACATCTGCCACTGATGCTTTGTGTTGGCCACTGCCCCTATGTGTGAAGAGGACATGAGCAGATGGGTATGTTGAGTGAATAATATGTTTGCCTGAGCCCTAGCTTGCATATCTCCCCCAAAGCAGTGCATGTCTGTTCAACATTATTCTGCTTACTGCTGAGCTGAGTCTACAGACAATGTGCATGTGGCTGTAGACACATGTTTGACATGGCTGTCCCTACTTTGCAATGGTGCCACAGACCAGCACAAGTTAACAGTACACCAGCCTGATGTGTGGCATATGACCTTGCCAGTCACATGTAGTATGACATGACTTCTGCTGACCTGTTGAATGACATGCATACATGTTTAACACAATGGTGTCCTTTCAAATATACAGTGAGGTAATGGTGTCCCAATGCAGCGACGTGTTATACTAACATGGACCTTCAGCTGACGCAATGTTGTCAGTCCACCCTACAGATATACAGTGACATACTGCACATTGAGCTGATGTGCATAGCCATTGCAGGGCATCATGTGGCTTCACTATTGCTATACAGTGTGAGTTACAGACACAGTTCATAGCCATGACTGTGTACAGATACAATACATATCTAATGTGGAATGTGACCCATGTCACTGAGGTGTATACACACTAATGTGGAATGTGTGACACAGGTCACTGAAGGGTATACAGATGACACCCCTGCACATCTGCAACCATATTGCTAATGCCTGGCAACTATGCCCACACATGGCTAACTTAGCAGTACTCCATGTCCCACATGCCATCTGTGTACCTCACACACATGAGGAGCAAGCATGACAGTGATGTCTGACACCAGCAAGGTGAATGTACTGTATCTGTGGCCTGATGTGGTTGTATGTGTATGTTGTGCAACACATGTATGTATTTGGATACTGTATAGGTGAAAGCTTTCATGTCATGACACACTCAAAATGTTTAAGACATGTTATGTGGTGGTTTGATATCATGCCTACACAAGCTGTGCACAGGCCTGTATGATGTTTTGTGTGTCACATCTGCAATATCACCATTACACAAAGGCCATAGTTGTATTGTGTCGAGCCAATGTACAACAGGGTGTACACACATGTACATCCCTTCTACTGTGTGTGTTGCTTCATGTCTCTGGCCATCCTCCATGGTCATGTGTAAACATGTTTTGTCCAATGGTTGTGATGGGATCTGTTTCACATGTCAGTGTTGTTCCATATGACATACACCCGTAGATGACATATGCTCCACTGAGGACAGGGTTATGCAGACAAAGGGTGGTATGTTTGGGATGTGAGTTATCATGTTTTGCAGGATAGTTAACCAGTGTTGCAGTCTGCCCACAAAATGTCATGGGCATGTCAGATAGCACATGACATTGTGTGGCATTCATAGCAAGAGTATAATCCACAAGGGTGAATCATGTGGGCTGGTCATACTCCAGCTCCAAAACATTTAGAGTCTGTGCACACATATGCTGTCTGTATAATACTGTTTGTATTCCCCACATGTATAATGCTGATCTGTAGTACATGTCCCTACAGTGAACCACACCTCCACCATTGTATTTACAGCTGTCCACACATCTGGCAATGACAGTTTGTAAGGTTTAGTGTAGGTGTTTCATATAGTCTTCAATTATTCCACATGGGCAACCACTGTGATGCATTGCAGGTCTGACCTGTATATATTAACAGGGCCACCATACATTATGTGTACATGTGTTAAATGGCCACATGGCAGATAGCATGCAATTAATATGATCTGTGCATTATCAAGCCTTATAAATAATAACAATCTCACCTGCAACAGGCTGCTGTCACTGCAAAACACCAGAGGTACCTAAATAGGAGTGTCACAGCAGTAAGATCATTATCCACACCTGTGTGATAGCTACAGCGTGTAATGTGTATGTTAGCACATAAGCCAGTACAATAGACTATACTATGGAGTATGCACATCTGTGAATCCATAGAGTAGCAAACTATAGTATGTGGCATGTGTGCATACATGCCTTGCATATGATAAGTTAAATATTGTACAGTAACACATGTAACTATATGAAATATAGTTGTGTTCTATGTGCAGTAGTGACTTACCAGGCAACTCCCGGCTCAGTGGTTGTGAGACACCCACCTCCACAATACCAGCTAAAGCTTGTGAATGGAGTTCTGCAGGTGTCCCAGGTTGGCCAGTAGCTCCTCAGTAAGTGCGAGTGGGGGCTGAGTGAGTGGCCCCCCACCTATTGTAGCTTATTCCCTGGTGATTGCATTTGCACGCTGTTTCACCCATCTAATGACATCGGTTCAGTGTTGGTGCACCTGCTGATAGGTGTGATTGTGGCCGCCAACATCATTTACCCTCCTGCAAAGTTCCTCCCACTGGCCATCCAGCTGCTGTGCATCCTGTGGCACATGGCTGAAGAGTGTTTCATGGTTGTCAAGGAGTATGGAATGAGGAACTCATCCTCCAAGCAGGTGTATGGTGGCACCCTGGCACGCAGCATACCTGGAAGACATAATGGAGACAGGTCACAGTAACTCACAGAGAAGTACAGAAGTACAGCTGCACATACATGTGTATCACATTTATTATGATTACAAATATGTCTTTGCAAATCTGCATGACACTAACACCACTGACATGTTTAACTCACACACATTTGACACTTACTGGTGATTTGATGTTATCACCATATATGTGTGTGTCAAGTGATGACATTGCTCATACTCCATGTGAATGTTGTCTTGATGTGGGAATGTCTGTTTGCCTGTACTGGTGTCTTTACCTATCAGCACATGCCTGGATGTGTTCACATTAATGCAAGAGACCTTAATGCTGTGTATATGTCACATATATAGTCATACACAGCCTTAAGGGACATGACCTGTGACTCTGCAGACTTGCTCATAGAAAGTTTTACATGTATGTGTTTTGCCATTTACAGCTACATGGCACTGTGCAGCAGTACAGCATCCTGCCATGTATTACCTGTGTTGCACATGTGAAACACATGGGACAATGGCTAGCTTGATGGTATTTGCAGGGTTGGCTATCAACTATAGCATGTATGGTCATAGTGAACTAGTAGGCTATATGCCCTGGGCCATTTATGAGCCTAAGCTGAAAGGTTACCTAGCTGTAGCCAACAGACAGGTCACTTTCAGTGGCCAGTTCAAGCAGTGCCACAGAACTGATCCACAGGGTTACTGATATATTTGCCATGCGGTCATCACACCATGTCTCAAAGAGGGGCAATGTGCAGCTTTGCTGAACAGGGATGCATAGTATGGCAGGAGTATGTAAAGTGTATGGGACAGGGATCTGTCAGGCATGTTATGATCCTTGTACTAGAAAGGTGGATATCCATGAAGTATGTGTTTATTTGAAATCAGGATGTGTAAGTGTAGCATGTCCAACATCTTTGGGTTGGACATGGCTTTATTCAGGGTAGGTATCATGCTACATAGTGGAGCTAGGGTTTGGGAAGGCCGGTGTAGGCCATCTGAACATGGCCAATAACCCTTAAAGGAAATATGTGATCTATTATGAGTCACTTGAGTGTTGAATATGGCTGAACAATGATCTCTATATTCATGGATGGCACCCTGTCATGATTAGGGGTGCCACTTACTACTACGTGACTGGTGTGGTGAAGTGACTATCAAAGGAAAGACTACTGTCCAGCTGCATCCCATACACACACAGTTTCCATTATGTTGACAGCTGCCTAGGTGGTAGTTCATGGGTACAGGGTTTTTAACATAGGGGATGACAATGCAATACTTAGCTGTCAGATTGTGGCCATACATCACACACCACACATCTGACCCACAAAGGCCCTTCTGTATGTTGCCCGCAGCACTCATTAAGTCAACTATTGCTCCTAGTCATTTGCAAACTTCAATAGGCAGATGCCTTCTGTGTTAGTCTGTGTGGTATAGATAACAAAGAGGGGGAGTACCAGGAATGAACCCTGTATTACTGTAGCTGGCACTGGTTTGATGTGCGTGTATTAGTCCGACACCTTCTGTAGTGTTGGTTCTGTCAGCAGTCCAGTTGCCAACCAATCCTGTGACATAGGAATATACACCTAGTTTACTGAGTGTAGCTGGAACACAGTATGGGTGATGGTGTCCTAAGACCTGGCAAGGTCATGATATGCTGTGTGAATCAACCTTACTGTCATCTACATTTGTACTGACTACATCAAATAAGTTGATCAAGGTTCATGGCCTTACAGACCACAGGGTAGTAGTGCACTATTTCTCATTATCAGTAGTGTTTCCCCCTTTGTGGGGTGTGATAACTGTTGCTGTGCACCATTCATTGTGTACATAGCCTGACATGAAGCTATGATTGAACATGATGTGTATGTGGAGAGCAAATTGTTCTGACATGTGTGTAACATGCACCCTGGGATGTTGACAAGTCCCATGCAAGCTGTATGTATGGCTTTAGAAAGTGCAGCTTGTACCTGCATAGTTGTTATTACAGGGGCTCTGTAGTGTATATGGATATATAAATATGTGTACCTGTTGGGGGGGAGGTGAGAGTGGGTTTAGGTTATCCAAGACCCTATCTGGATGAACAAGTGCTATTTCTGTAGGTGAAGTACTTCTCATGCCATAGTGCTTTGAAGCATGGCAGGTCTTGTTGTTGCCATTATGATTCATGACACAGCTATGGAATGCTCTATGGTTGGCCTCATAATATGTGGCTGATTAATTTCACAGTAGCTTTGTGTGGTTTTATATGGTGTATCTGCATCTTACTGAGGCTGACGAGGGATCACCTCCACTCATGTGTGTTCACTCTTGCAATAGTTACTATCTTCTGTGGTACAGTTTAAGGCAGGGTACCACCAGTTTGCCTTCCTGTTTGTGTTTGGTTGAATCTTGGTTCTGTTTCAATGGCACAATCACTGCACTTATGTGAGTGCTTAAAGTGCATTTGTGTAGGATTCAGCATTTGCACATGATTGTCTATCTGCATGGGTGCCATGACAGTCACCACTTCGCTCTTAAGAAGCATAACATTGGCTTTGGAGACTGACTATGTGTAGCATACTGTTAGCCCTGTTTGTGTGACTATGGTGATCCAGGTCATTGGGGTTAATGAAATCCAACATGCATTGAGCACAGGTGTTGGTACATGTGGAGTCTTCCCAGTTCATAATGGGATAGTTGAGAGTAGCCATTATTATGGTTTTCTGTTTCAAACCTAATATTCCCCATTACAGCACAATATGACAGTTGGGAATTCTGAGGCATGGTGGGTGATCTGTCGCAAGGTGCAATTTGGATTCCACTTTGGCACAAAGGTAGTTGCTCAGCATAATGCATCTGAAGTTATGCAAGTGCAACTAGCGTGGGGTTGTACATATCTTTCAGGAATATGGACACACCTGTGGCCTGTGTGTTCCAATAAAGGATAATGGGCAAGAGGTGAGGTATGTGTTATAACATGGTCATGCAGGGGTGCTGTCCGGAGTGTTGAACCATATCTTAGTCACTGCACAGATATGTTCTTCATGTTAAGGATTGACATAGGTGAGTCCATATTGCATTTCTGAAATGTATCATTGAGTAGCAAGACCTGCAGTTTATTGCTTGGCTGTCCCTGTTACAGCAGTGGACTTTCACTTGAACTTTGCATGATGAAAGCACTATAGGGGAAGCATGAGCCCTAGCCAGTATCCAGATTCCCAGGGGTGACAGGTGCAGGCTCTGTCTGGCAAAGCATCATGGTCTGTCAACCATGTTATCCCAGGCAGAGAGATAGTGGATACCCTTTGAATTACACCAGTACATTAGACAATTGTGGAATACAATCCTTTTGTCCTTGTACTGCAGTATCATTCTGGCCAATGGCAGAATGCTACCCAGGCCTTGGGACATACCTGCATGGACTACAAGACCTGACAGTTCCTACATGTGTGTTTCCATGCAGTCCAGGCTTCTGCATTACAGATCCTGCACAACAACATAGAATATGCCAGAGACATGTGTATAGTTCAAAAGGTGGTCTGAGCATATGGGTATGTGGCTAATCATGGCAGACAGGCAGCTGACAGTATGTTTGCCCTCGTATAGCTTGGTGTGTAACATAGTGCTAGAGTTTGCATTCACAAATAAGTACTGTTGGGCATGTTTCTGGCCATGTGTTGTGAGGTGTGGCACAATTTGGCAAACTATGTCATACAGTTTGTGTATTTTGTTGTCTGTCTATTCCAACTTGGGAGGTCTCTTGCTTGGCCAGATACTTAGAAGCCTCTGTGAATGTGTGTGATTTCTGGTGGTATGTGTGGGTGTCCTTACTGTGTTCTGGTAAGGGTATGTGTTGGTTGTGGTGATGAGATGCATGTGTTAACCTACACCTCATGACTGTCCAGTCCAGTCATGGCTGTAGACTGGACTTCCTTCCAGCTTACCCCTGTAGCTGCATCCCAGACAATGTGTGGGGTGTGGTGTTAGTTGGATTTGGGAGTGTATATGGCATAGACATTACATTCCCCCAGGATGGCCACATACACAAAGCTGACATTAGTAAACACCAGTAGCTGACTAGTGGACATGCCTGTATGAGCATTCAGTACTACAAGTACCAAGTACTGTATTTACTTTACTTATTGCTTATGAAGATGTTTTAGACAGTGATGCTCACAAGTAAATCTTTGTGTTATGGACGTGACAAAACTGGCTATTACAGAAACATAGTAGCTACCTTTAGCAGCAATCCTCATCTGAGGAGTACATCACATCCTAATAGTTGATTACAGATTATGCAAGTGTCAACAAGTCATATCCTTTTCTGGGTATATACTCACATATCCACCAGAACCATGAGCTCTGTTGGGTACGGACAGCCACTCCTCAAACAGAGTCAAGTATCAATAGGCTCTGCTGCCACTATCAACATAATCAGGATATAATCAGATAGTGTAAGCCATCACCTATGAAGCAGCTATTACACATGGACAGCAGTATCCTACATCTTACACTCCTACTGCAGATGTTACACTGGAGTTAAATATGATATGCAACTTGTTTCATTATCAGTACTGTGCACAAACTTACATACAGTATTTGCAAACAGCTGTTAGGTTGGCAATGAGAGGTTAGGCTACACAAACATGAAAGTTCAACCAGTGTGTATCTCTACTCTCAATATCCACTCTATGTAGGTGTGCACATAGCCATTTGGCCCAGCCCTGTAACAAGGGTCAATACACAGTTGCATAACATGTACACATGCACAGCTGTTATTGCTTGCAAACAATACTAGAGAGGTGGATATTACATGTCTTATGTGCATGGATAGTTACCTAGCTCTTCCAATTTTCTTTGCTATCAAGCTGCTAAACTGTCAGCTGAATACAATTCATATGTATCCTGTTATTGATTATTGTACTTGCCAATAGACATAACTAATGTTTGCATAACATAACAGAAATGCTATGTAAAATGGAATACAGATCTGCCTAGAATACTGTACATTACACAGTCATTGGCACAATATCCCACAATGCAAATCATATTTGCACAGTAAGCCCACCTTTGACATGTTCATCTCACTCATACACCCATACATATGTCTACTGTTACAATATATCAACGTATATTATCCCCTGTTATAGCACATACTTGGTGGACCAACCCTGATGCTGACAGTGGCTGGAAAAGAATTGGTGAATTCCAAGCCCATATATATCATCCCTTGTGCTGTATGAGGAGTTTGCCTTGTGGCCTACAGCAGTACACACATAGAATACTATAAGCATTACTACTGCTCAACAATACATCACTACAAGATAGCTATTTCCACTATATGCACTGATTACACTGTAAGTATTACAGAATAGGTACTACATACACAGACTTACTAAATGTTATACATACCTTCTTGGTAATTGGAGGTGTTACTGACTGGTATTTTAATCTTTTTTGGTTTGTGTTTTAATCTTCTGTTGGTTATTTTGTACTGTTCTGCAGGTATATACAGATGGTTTGAATGTGTGAGAAGGCACCCTTTTATAGTTAGAGATCAGTAACATGTGCTATCCTGATCACCAATTGTCATTCCAAAGTAGTTAATTACATGCATATCAGCTGTGCAGCTACTCCATTAGCCAATACCATGGCAACAGTGGAGTATAACTGAGTGCTCCACTTGAGCGTTGTCCCTTTGCCTTACTTGTGAGATAGACAGCCTGGAAGTGTTGTCTGAAATCTATTGCAACATCTGTATGGAGACAAACACAAATATATTGTGTGTAATGCCTAGAAGATTCAGTCTAAATGTGAGTACTGCTGTTATATTTCTGAACATTGCTACTTGTGCAGGGTTTGTCTGTACCTAATACTTCTGCATATGTTTCAATCTGGCCAGGATGTTTGACCAGCTCAAGGCTGTATGGCTATGCATATAATGTTAGGGGGTTTACAGTGTGCTCACCAGACATCTTTATTTTGGTGTAAATGTGTATCATACTGTGCTGATAATCAGTAATTGGTAACAGTTCCTGGTGTAATTACTTTTCAACCCTATGAAACAGGATTAGTTCAAACAAACCCTGTAACATCAGCAGCTGTACCATTGTATAACAGCAACTACTTCACATAGGGCCATGTTAGTGTGTCTCTGTCCAGCTATGTCAAGGTTTCAGCAGATGTCGTACAGTGGGTGAATAATTGGTTATGGTATGACAGTATGTATTGTTGTAATTAGTTTGGGTGTGGGGGAGATGTCGGTGGGTGTACATAGCAGATGCAGGTGTGTAGGAACTGCTTTTATACATATTCTATATGTGTGTGGGGGTTCTTTCCCTATGTGAACACTTATCCCTTAGTGGACTAATACTATGGTGATTGCATTAAGGCACTGTTAAATGCTTCCTGTATAGCATGCAGGTAATGTTAGTCCTTGAATCCTTTTGGTAATACATCGGAATGTAATAAAGTTTTGCTAAATGAAAGATGTCTGCGTATTTCTGTCATGGATATTTGCAGTCATTGTAGTTGTGTTGGTGACTAGCCCTATTTGGCTCATGTCCATAGAACATATTTGTAATAGTGCATTGGCATATACTCTTCATATGTTATGTTCATATTGTTTTGGGGTGGCAGAATGTGTGATTGCTTGGTCCATGTTATACTCAGATTTGAACACTTCAGATGCTGTATACACACATGTATATATATATATACATACATATATATATATGTATATAGATATAGATATAAGATATATAATATATATTATTGCATAAGTTTATATGTACCTCCATAGATGTGTGGATGTTTTTAACCTATCAATATATCTACATATATGTATATCTCTATATATCAACATGTATCTATGTATCTCTCTCTCTCTCTATATATATATATATATATATATATATATATATATATATATATATATATATATATATATATATATATATATATATATATATATATATATATATAGCATACACCTTTCATTGGGTACATGGCGGTTTGTCCTATTTCCACACAACCCTCCCTTTTGTGTTTTAACTTGTCTGAATACACAACTGGCATAGGTACATCTCAGGTAGCTTAGTGATAGGTTACTCTAAGGATGGTGTACATGGTTACGGGTTCTAATCCTGGAAGTGGTTATTATTTTACCTCTCAGAGCAGGCACTGGTAGGGAAAGTGTGATTAACGCACATTTAAGCAGTTGTAAGCAAGTTTGCCTGTGGTCTGCGTGACGGTAAGCAAAAGTTACACCTGTAAAGCACTTATTTTAACCGTGTTTAAGCACCGTTTACCATTGCGCAAACCCACGCAAAACCGCTTACAACAGCTTAAAAGTGCCTTAATCAATCTGCATCCAACAGCCCTTATTCTGGCCCTCAAAATAAATTAACAGCCCTTGCAGATCTTGAACTCAGGACCATGAACACCACAGTCACTGACTTTACCACTAAGGCATCTGAGATATGTACAAATGTTATGGTGTTTAGAATATACATTTTACTACGGGCATTCCTCACAACTGAAAACAAATGTGACAGTCAGTTGGTGTTCATATGTTTGTGGAATTAAATGTTGCAATGTGACCTGACAGGGTGTATTATGGATGAGAATGGTTCTTGTTTTGTGTCTTTTTTTTATTGTCCCCATACTCCATGTATACCCCTCCAGTTCACTTACTTACCCACGCTCTCCTTGATGCATAATTTCGTTACCCATCATTCCTCACCCACCCCAATCTCTACATACACAACAACCATCCCTTCTATGGTGAATTAAGTTAATATTAATAGTTATAATGCCAGAGCTGCATGTGTTTTGTGTACACTTTAATTCCTTTGGATTGCTTCTGTGTCACAAAGTGTGTTCATAGATGTTTGTATATATGGATATAGATGTAACTGTAGATATATATATATATATATATATATATATATATATATATATATATATATGTGTGTGTGTGTGTGTGTGTGTGTGTGTGTGTGTGCAGACATCACTGACATGTGTAGACATATATATATATATATATATATATATATATATATATATATGAAAAGCCAAGAAACCCAATAGGAAATGTAGCAAAAAACCCAAAACGAAGGAGCAAAATGTGGACCAGTTCAAACAAAAATGTTGTTCTTTAAACGACCTGAATAATCCAATGCGTTAAACACACCAATTCCAGACACCAAGTTGTAAAGCCAGTTAATGTAGCACGAACCCTTCGGTTAGCATCCAACGGCTTAGACATCCATACAAAAACTCCAAACTGGTGTGGCTTTCATCTGATGAAGCGGTACTGTTAACCGCGAAAGCGCTTATCATTAAAGGTTTTTATATTTTTTATATTTTTTATATTTTGCCACATCAGTTTTGGAGTTATTTCATGGATGTTTAAATTGTTGGATGTTGACCGAAGGGTTCGTGCTATGTTAACTCGCTTTGCCACACCAGTTTGGAGTTTTTGTATGGATGTCTAAGCCGTTGGATGTTAACCGAAGGGTTCGTGCTACATTAACTGGCTTTACAACTTGGTGTTTGGAATTAGTGTGCTTAACGCATTGGATTATTCAGTTCGTTTAAAGAACAACATTTTTGTTTGAACTGGTCCACATTTTGCTCCTTCGTTTTGAGTTTTTTGCTATATATATATATATATATATATATATATATATATATATATATATATATATATAGTATTAATTTTTAACAGTTATACATATGTAGACTTGTATATGTTGATTCACAAACTACAGTACATTACAACGTACTGTACATATGTACACAAAGTGACTGCCCCATTTGTGGTCAGTACTGTGGAATGCCTATAGTAAAAGGTGTAGTCTAAAGACCATGAAACATATATACAGCTCAGATGGCTTAGTGGTAAGTCCCATAACTATGGTGTGCATAGTCCAGGGTTCAAGACCTGTGATGCTTTAAAAATGTTTTTACTCCAGAATAAGGCTTATTTAAGCAGTTGTAAGCATGTTAAAAAGTGTTTGTGTGACATTAAAGCAGCAGTTAAACACGGTTAAACAAAATTTAAAAACATATAACCTGTGCGCGCAAACATGGCCACATCTGCTAACTACTCAGGATATATACATTTCAGTGAAGTAACGTCTCACTATGTGCTTACATAACATTACAATCTCTGTTGACTTTACTCTCCGGCACACATGGGTTTTTCAAATGTTTATTATACTGAATAATACTACCTAAATATGCAAGCTGTGGTTAAGGTATACTTTTTAACATGATAAACATCTCTGACTTTATTGGGATTTGAACCACGAATGCACAGATACTATGCGAATGCTGTAACAATTACACTATTGACATTAACGTTGCTTTGGCCTATTTTCTATTTAGATCATTTCTGTGTGTAAGATAGGCTAAGCAAAGGGTGGTGGCACCCAAACCCACTGAGCTTCACTTACTCTTGAAATAAAAGCATAACAAATGAAATGAGAGACTATAAATTAAATTCCTAACTACATTAGACATAGCCCCTCACTGACACACTTCAATAGTAAACGTGATGTGTGAATGCGTAACAGAATATACACCCCTGGGATCATGTGTCCCAGAACCATACAGCCGGGGGGGGGGGGGTTCCAGTTTTATAGCTGCAAGACCTGTTGGGGAAATTGAATGGTGTTGATTTTTCACATTAACATGCCCCTTTTTCAATCACTAAGTGCCCCTATCACCCTCTGTCACCCCAGTCTTCAACAGCTTCCAGCAACTCTACCTGGAATCACTTCATTGGCTATGCTTGACAGAGGTTCAGTTATTTCATCAATGGGGCAGAGAAAGCCAACACACTGTAACTATGCTTCTAAATGCCCTTGGGCAGATAGACTACTGCCTATCTGTGAACCTCTGAAGTGCAGGGCATCACAGAAATAATATGTGAATAAACAGAGCTTTCAGATCACAATATGCAGTGGAAACTCACCATGTAGTCAGAAAACAGTTAAGTACAGCAATAACATACAGAACACTGATATTTAATCACTCAAAAAGCCTATCTTGGAAGCTAGAAGACTTGTATCAGATTAAGGCTTTCTATTGCTTACCAGTAGGTTACCTACAGGAAAGATGAGAAACAAGCACAGATGGGAAACATGCATGCAACAATACCATACCGGCTTGCATGTGTCAGCCTTAGGCTTTTGAATACTGGTGCCTTTTTTAGGCAAGTCTCACAGGTGAATCCCACCTCCATAAACAGCACAATAGCAAAATCAATGAGGGTTATGCTACTCAACACCAGGAGTTGTAATCACAAAATGCACACACTCACAGCACTCCTCAGTATGGTCAACATCAACATCTGTGCAGTAAATGAAACCTGTTTTAAGGCTCCTGAGAGCACACCAGCACTACCAGACTACAACCCACACCACACATTTTGGCCACAGAACATGGACTGACACAGACATGGAGAGGGTGTATCCATATTCATCAGGGATACCTACACCTCCAGGTTAGTGGGGCAGCATGATACCTCTGAGATCATCCATGTGCAGCTAACATCAGTCACAACTGCAATGCAAACTGTGGCCTGCTACAGATCACCATCCATGACCCAGGACCACCACTCCACCTACTTGGAGACAGTAGAAAATATGACAGTCCTACCGAACATCCTGGTACTGTTCGATTTCAACTACCATACCATTAACTGGGAAACGTACTCGACTACTCAATTCCAGGCCCAGCACTTCCTGGAATTTATCACCTCAAATGCCCTGTATCAGATGGTAAACTCCCTAACCAGTGGTGGAAACATACTAGAAGTGGTAATCACCAACATGGGTGACAGGTGCACCACAGCAGAGGTAAACCGGTCACTGGTTAGATCTGACCATGAACTATTCACTGATGATTTCCACACCCAACCATCTCCCTTACCCAAGGAAACCACAGTGAAAACCTTTCCTACAACTAACGTCACACTACTAAAGACAGAGGTGGGGGGTTTCACAGCCCCCACGCTAAGGGAAAACACTGCTCAAGATACAGAAAGATTTACAACTGCACTCTATAAGCACCTAGAAGGATGTTTGGATCGTGCCATCACTGGTAAACCAAGACTCGCTCCTCCAAGACAAGGACACCAGTCTGGTGGACCCCTGCAATAAACAGGCTATATAACAGAAGTAGGACAGTAGTCCAGAAAAACAGCAAATCCCAAAAAGGGCAGACATCCGTGACCAGTATTAGTAAGAAACTTAGGTCCCTCATGAAATCATCCAAGGCTAACTTCAACAGGAAAATAGGCAAGGATTTGAAAGATAACCACAAAGCCTTCTTTGGCTATGTCAAGGATTTAAGTGGTAACACACAGATTTGCACTGTGATGGTGCAATATAGCACAAAATATACTGAACCTACTGATGTTGCCTACATTCTTGCAGATACATTCACTGCAAGCTTCACCCCCTAAAGAGCCCACAACAATACCAAAAAGTACAGTATCCCAGACATCAGAGACACACAGGTGGAAATAGCCCTTTCAAACGGCAAAACACAGCATCAGTGGAGGCAGATGGTGTCCCAGACTGCATCTTGCAAACACTACAAGATGAACTAACCCCCCACCTAATGAAACTTTTCAACCTCAGCCTCTACACAGGCTACTTTCCCATACAATGGCACATAGCAATGGTTATTCCACTCCACCAAGGTGGAAACACAACTGACCATGGTAACTACCACCCCATAAGCCTGACTAGCCTGGTCTGCAAAGCTATGTAGTGCATCCTCATGGCACTCACTAACAAAGACATTGGTAACCTCCAAATACTTGACCCAACCCAGGTCAGCTTGGCTGAGTGCAGATCATGCATACTGAACCTGTTTGACGTCTTACAGACAGTCACCAAGGCGTTAGATGAGAGGAGAGGTGGTTCACACATACTACCTGGACCTTGTCAAGGCTTTTGACACCATTCCCCACTCAGGTATTATTGATAAACTCACCAGCCTGTACATAAACCCATACATCATAGGATGGGTTGCCAACAGGCTTACACACAGAAACCACATGGTAAGACTAGCAGCTTCCAGGGCCAACTCTTAACCAGTCACAACTGATGTCCCACAGGACTCAGTCCTGGGACCCCTACTGTTTGGCATATACTTCTCAGAGGCACAGGCAAACACAGGTGGACTACGGCAGACCATGTCTGGCAATGACTGCAAACTGGGACCCATAATTGACAGTCCAGCTGACACAGACATCCTTCAAAGGGCCTCACAGAGACCGACACAGGGTGTCAAAGTCATGGCTTCATGCTAAGTGCTGCAAACTGCATGGTCATTCCATTTGGGATAAACTAAACACCCACATATTAACACATAAGTGGCAGCCACCTTAATACAGATGAAGTAATAGGGGATCTGGGCACTAAGGTAGATAGTGATCTCTCCTTTGACAATCATATCTCCAAAGTAGTTAGGACATCCTTCTATGTAGGCCATCTGATTACTAAAGGGTTCACATCTAGACATACTGAGGTTATAGTGCCCCTTTACTCATCACTCATCAGTCCCATCATAGAGTAAGTATAATAACCCATTTGGGATGTACCTCAGAAGACACTTCCAACAGCTGGAAGGTCCACGAAAGTACCTCGCCAAGAGGTTTACTGGCCTCAAACATATGTCCTATGCATCCAGACTGAATAAACTCCTGCTTTACTCAGTGGCATCTCATTTACTAAGAGATGTTCTCTGCTGAACAAGAAAGCCATGTCCAACTCAGGCTTAATGGATATGCTCCACCTATGGGAATCCATGTCACAGTGAGTCACACACTGTAGTGAGCTAAACCTTGCGACAACAATAACTAGAACATGCTGGAGGGACAGATTCCTGTCACAGAAGCTCCCCATGCTTTGGAACAACATCCCTAATTACATTATACAGAGCCCCTCACTTACACTCTTCAAGAGAAACCTTGAAGAGTGGATGGGGAACAGTAGATACACCCCAGGGATCCCGCCATTGGCTCTGCTCCACAGAAGGACAGTTAATTAATCAATGGGGTGGCAAAAGCTGACACATTTTGGCTAGGCTTATGAATGGCCTGGGGCAGTTAGCCAAGTACCTACCTATGAACCTATAAACCTATACATACAGTATCAGCACATGCTGATAGCTTAATTTACTGTTCAGGTGTTGACTTACCTTGTGCCAATAGCAGTTGTGTGTGCAATAGTTCAGGACTGCCTATGTTGGATGCACACAGTAGACTGCCTGTACAAGACTATTTACAGGTAGTCTTGTGTGTATGCCATCCATTTTTACTGTGTGTGCAGGTTGAGAAAGGTGTCAGTCCCTAGGTGCCTACACTGTCAGTGTGGGTGCTATACGTTCCCTCCTTGCCAAGGCATAGGCATACTGGGCAAGCCTCCGTCTGCCTACTGAGGCTGGCACAGGGTGTTCGTGGGCTGAGTACCTCTGTGCCTGTGGGGCCCTTGGCAATGGTGGTGGGCTGTGAGGGCCTTCACCATTCTGTCCCTGCTGCAGCTGTTTCCATAGTATCATATTGTGTAGCATGGCACATACTATGAAGATGTGGGCACACATGCCTGGAGAGTACTGCAAGGCTCCACCAGATATGTCCAGGCAATGTAACTGTGATTTAAGCATCCCAAACACACATTCTATGATGATTCTGGTTTGTGCGTGTGCCTCATTATGGCATTCTTGTATGGGTGTGTGTGCATTTCTGATGGGAGTCATCATCCACGGTTCCAGTACATAGTCAGCATCCCCCACCAAGTGGCCATATGGGATGTCCCTTCTGGCAAATTCCTGATACAGCTGTGAGGCATGCCAGATGTGGGAGTCATGATAGCTTCCAGGGCTGCCAGCACACACATCAATGATAATGCCCTGGGCATTGCACATGACCTGGCAGTTGATGGAGGGGTATCCCTTGCAGTTTATGTAGCTCCTACCCTGCTTACCAGGTGGTGAATTGATGTGTATGTGCATGCAGTCTATTGCACCCAGTACCTCTGGGTATTATGCCACATGCTGGAAGAGACGCATATTGGTGGCCAACTCCTCCTGCATTCGGGGGAAGTATATATGCTCACTGGCATGTGGTAACATGGCATCCAGGAAATGGTGAAGTACCCTGGATGCTGATGCCTATGAGATCCTCATGATATCCCCAGTTCGTCTTTAAAAGGTACCTGTGGCTAGTATTCTCAGGCTTACACATATCTTCATATCCACTGGGATGGGTTCTCCTCTGTTTGTTCTGGTTCTGAGGTGTGGCCAGCACAGCTCCACAAGTTGCTGTAGGGTTTCCCTGTCCACCCTGTAACTCTCTACTTTCTCCAGATCATGTAGCCCCTGGTACGTTACCCTGGGTCTGAACACTCTTCTCCTCTGGTGCCTGAGGTGGTTGTCAGCATCATCCTCCACACCACCTTCAGTCTCCAACACATGCTGGTGGATCAAAGCTATGGCAGCCCCTAACATGTACATATTAAAAGATCCCCGTATGTATATACCAATGGTGCAGAGTGTATGGGAATACACAAGTGTGTGTGAGGTGCTTTCGCACTTTATACTATTGTGCTATGGATGCTGCTGATGTCATTGGCTGTGCATGAGCAATTCCAGCTGTAGGGTATCTTAATTATGGGTTTTACAGTGCGTACTGCAAGTGTGGGGCCTGTAGTGTGGAGTTACGCTTGCCTGCCTTGATTAATCTGTTGCCCTTTAATTCACTTTTAAACCTGGATCCCTTCCCATTGTCAGGCATGCATCCACCTGCCAACTTTCTTGTTTTGTACTTTCCCTACCCAGTCATGTGTTGCAAAATGTGTCTTGTAGCTGATATAATGCAATTCTGCTTTGGTCTGCTGTGACACTTTACTGTTTTCTTTGCAGTACAGCCCCTCCCCTTTCCTGTTCTGCAGGTAGCTTCTTGCAGCCTTGTTAGCTGTTGTCAATGGCCCACTGTAGGTTCCTAGGTGTTAATTAGTCATTTGTACTCCAATTTCCCTGCTGCAGCATTTCCTTATTTTTTTCCTATATCCTTCCTGTTTCAGCTCCAGTGCACTCCGCGCAAACCCATTCATCGAGTTTAAGCACGTTTTAATCTCCATTCACATGCATACTCGGTTACCTTGTGTGCTCTCAGCTAAGCAAAGCTATAGGCAGTTCAACACACACCTTTCTTGCAGCTTTGCTTAGCTACGGGCAAACCAGATTAGCAATATTCCAATGTGCTTACAGTAAAGGTGACACACTCCTCTCTTGATGTCATCTTTATCTCAAGGGCACACCTTGGTGTCATAACGCTACACTGTGAGGTGCATCATTACACCAGTGGGGAATCTGTGATTCACTGTTACTCCTCTCATTTGCATGGAATTGCCTACTAATTACTAGCTACAGCGCAAAACACTGTCACAGCCCCTCAGCAACCCTTGCACCATGGTGTGGTGTAACATGCCTGCCATTGACTATTATGGGGAAATCATGATATGTGTTACATTGCAGTTTTATTCTATATTTTTCTATTTTCCTTGCGATCCCATTTGCGCACCGCTGCCCTGCGCTTAAACTTTGCGATAGTGTGAAAAAAAAATTAAATGTTATTTTTAAATTTTGTAAATTTTTTATGCCAATGGCTATATATTTAGCCATTGGTATATATTAACAATATAATAAATGTGTTTGGTCGGCTGTCATGGCTCCAATTTTATGTTTGCAAAAATGTAAACCGTTTTTTACAGTTTACATTTCTGCATGCTTACACTATGCCTGCACCACTTCCTAGATCACCAAATACCTTCATTTGCATGCTACAGTGCTGCAAATGGGGTAGTTAGCATACATGGAACCGGGAGCTGTGTGGCATAGTGTACGCAGGTAGTGCACGTCGAAACAGCTCGTACCTGGATCGCTCACCGGCCATATTTGGTGTTGGAATGCCAACGCTACGCCTGCACCTGGCGCAAGCTTCATGAATCCCAGGGATAATTGTATCACATTATTTTATTTTTTTAAATTGATGGTTATAGCTGATCTACACTATGACAGAGATTTGTTGTACTGCACATGTGCACATTGATGCTCACAATTCAAGTGACACAGGACAGTGGATGACCGCATCATTTTATTTATTTTTTAAATACTCATTGCCCTTGACATATATGCTTCATTCAGTATTATGAATCACTAAACAGAGGATTTCAAGTGGCTTTGTTTTTATTTTTAAATTTTTTGGGGAGAGGTTCCTGTTTTTATGTCTGCTATCAACCAAATAATAATGATTTCTTCAAAACAGTGTGAAAATGCCGTCATCCCTTCCCTACGGTGATATTTACCACTAGTGAAGAATGCTGTTTTGAAAAATGATTATTGCATCTATGTTCTTTGTCAAAATTCACTTTACAATAGTATATATCACAAAAATAGCAATCAGTACAGTCTTCTCTCTCTCTCTCTCTCTGTTTTTCTCATTCTTTCTCTGTCAATGCATATGTATATGTTTGCATGTATACATACACCTGTTGTAGTTATACAGTTACACAAATGGGCATTTAAAAAATGCTCTATTTAGAATCCATGTCAAAATATGAGAAGCCTGGAAATAATAAATGAAGGTATCACACTAACTTTGCATTTGCTCTACCCTGCCCCCCCCTACAGTGACTCACATTTGTTGTACCACCTTCACACCATGCATCCTGCCTCTCCAGCACAAAACAACTAACTTAAATAGCATGTTGGATACGATATTTCAAGCTTTGTATTCCTTCCTAACTTCAGTCAACTTGGTTTCTGTACATTTTATGCTTAATATATGCAGATTATGGAAGAGATGTCACGGGAAATGATTTTGACTTGTGATGTGAGCACTCATTTCCATTATGAATGGTGAAACATTAAGTCTCTTTTTTTTTTATGCTAGGCTGCTAAGACCTCTAGTTATAAGTAAAGTTTGGCAATACTCTGTGGTGAAGTAACTTGCTCAGAATTCCATTGTATACAAATTGAGACTGTGGTAATCAAACCAGGGCTATCTGATGAAGCAAATTATTGACTCATAGTCGTAATACCCTGAGCTAAAACTATATACATATGTATATATATATATATATATATATATATATATATATATATATATATATATATATAAGTGAATAGAGAAACAAGTAATCCCAGCAAAGTAGAAACAGCTCAAAGTATGTTTAAGTCTTTTAAGTTCACTTCAAGATTCACCAAAAATAAAGCACTTCAAGATTCTCCAAAGAATAAGGCAGTTCTGCTGATAAAACCACAAGCATTTAATCAAGAAACGTAAGCGCTTTCACAGATTACAAATTCTGCTTCTTCAGACGTACTGCATCTTGGGTAAACTAACCTTTTATACCAAATTTAAAATTTAAAGACATATTAACACATTGAGTCAAGCTCTATGTATCAAGTATATAGGCATATGAAAAACAAATACTATAAAATTACTGCGTAAAACTGTTTCATAAAAAGTAAAAATACACATAAATGTTATTACAATCTTAAATTGCAAAAATAAAAATAGTTCTAATGCTGCAATGCCTAAAACTAGTAAAGGCAGCAAGTATAAACAAACACTCTACCACTTGTATAAAAATAATTATCTAATAGATCTCGCTTTAAGTGCAGGTTTTAGAGGAACTGTGTCATTCAGCCCTCTACCTCTATGTGCTGCCAAGCACAGAATCCACTTCATCTCAGCTACTTCAGTAAGGTTTACCTTGTCTCCTCCCCTCATACTTTCTTCTTGAACATGCAAAACTTGAAACAAGAAAGTGTGTTCAGAACCATAGTGTATTATATGCCTAGCTATTGCACTGCTGCCATCGCCCCTTGAATAACAATACATATGATCCCTGATGCGTTCCCTTAAAGTCCTGTTTGTCTTTCCAACATAAAAATGAAAACAAAATTTACAGTACGCAACATAGACCACATTTTTGGTCATGCATGTTGATTTGCAAAGAACTTCCCAGAGTCTTCCTGTATCAGGATGCCTGAAAAACCTTGATTCATCAATGAAGCCACATTGGGCACATTGATTACATTTAGTTGTGCCATAATTCATAACTTCTTGGGAGGCTTTACCTATAAGTTTAGGGAAACAAAGTTGTTGTTTTAAGGTCCTTTTATTACTGAAAGAATACACAGGACAATTACCTATTAACGTTTTTATTTTGTCATCTATTAGCAGTATATTCCAGTTGTCCTGTATTATTTTTTGTATTATGGGAGTATTCTTACTGTACGGCAGTATTATAGGAAGTTTACGGTCCACTGTAGGTCTATTCTCATCTCTGGTTTCACTTTTAGAAAAATAAGGCTTACCTTTTGTACTTCTAAAGGTACGCACTATATAATCTACACTATTTATCTCATTTGTTCTATAGCTCCTCCTTCCTAAGCCTTGTTTAAGGAACGTCAACTCAATTGCCAACCTGTTTTCATCACAACATAATCTTGAAGTTCTTAATGCTTGTCCTTTTATTATGTTGTGGAATACAAACGGTGCATGCATACTCTCTCTATGGAGGTATGAAGGTCTATAACAGGGTTTACAATAGATTCGAGTAGAAAAACCATCTTTAGTTTTAAAAATATTGACATCCAAAAAATTTACACTGGTCAGTGAATACTCCATGGTAAATTTTAAAAACCCATCCAATTCATTGACATATTGGACAAAGGATTCCAAACTAGAGCTAGACCCTTCCCAAAAAAGGAATAGGTCATCCACAAAACGTCTAAAAAAGATGACTTGTGGATTGGATAAAATCACTTTTGTCTCCCATGCCACCATCACCAAGTTTGCATACGAATTGGCGCAGCTAGTGCCCATTGCCACACCACATGTTTGCCTATAATATTTATCCATAAACAGAAAAACATTGTTTTCTAGTACTGTTTCTAACAACAAAATTATTAAATCTACTTTAGTCAGAGGCAAGAAGTCCATCAATACCTTTTTAACCATTTCAAGACCCTTGTCATTAGGGATGCAAGTAAAAAGGGATACTATGTCCATGGTTACTAAAATAATGCCTTGTTTATTGGTGCAAGTCTCAACAAATTCATAAGTGTCCTGCAGAAACTGAGCACTATCTTTGAGTACATACTTATAATGTTGTAATACTTGTTTTAATTCTGCATCCAAAAACACTGAAATGGGCTCAGTAAGCCATCCTGAAATTGCCACTATGGGTCTGAATTTGGGATGGAACATGTCTTTATGGACCTTAGGAAGTCCATTAAAGCTAGGTATGACCGGAAACTCTACCAAAAAGAATTTATATGTACTCAAAGATGCTGCTCAGTTTCTGCAGGACACTTATGAATTTGTTGAGACTTGCACCAATAAACAAGGCATTATTTTAGCAACCATGGACGTAGTATCCCTTTTTACTTGCATCCCTAATGACAAGGGTCTTGAAATGGTTAAAAAGGTATTGATGGACTTCTTGCCTCTGACTAAAGTAGATTTAATAATTTTGTTGTTAGAAACAGTACTAGAAAACAATGTTTTTCTGTTTATGGATAAATATTATAGGCAAACATGTGGTGTGGCAATGGGCACTAGCTGCACCAATTCGTATGCAAACTTGGTGATGGTGGCATGAGAGACAGAAGTGATTTTATCCAATCCACAAGTCGTCTTTTTTAGACGTTTTGTGGATGACCTATTTCTTTTTTGGGAAGGGTCTAGCTCTAGTTCGGAATCCTTTGTCCAATATGTCAATGAATTGGATGGGTTTTTAAAATTTACCATGGAGTATTCACTGACCAGTGTAAATTTTTTGGATGTCAATATTTTTAAAACTAAAGTTGTTTTTTCTACTTGAATCTATCGTAAATCCTGTTATAGACCTTCATACCTCCATAGAGAGAGTATGCATGCACCGTTTGTATTCCACAACATAATAAAAGGACAAGCATTAAGAACTTCAAGATTATGTTGTGATGAAAACAGGTTGGCAATTGAGTTGACGTTCCTTAAACAAGGCTTAGGAAGGAGGAGCTATAGAACAAATGAGATAAATAGTGTAGATTCTATAGTGCGTACCTTTAGAAGTACAAAAGGTAAGCCTTATTTTTCTAAAAGTGAAACCAGAGATGAGAATAGACCTACAGTGGACCGTAAACTTCCTATAATACTGCCGTGCAAGAATACTCCCATAATACAAAAATAATACAGGACAACTGGAATATACTGCTAATAGATGAAAAAAAAAAACGTTAATAGGTAATTGTCCTGTGTATTCTTTCAGTAATAAAAGGACCTTGAAACAACAACTTTGTTTCCTAAACCTATAGGTAAAGCCTCCCAAGAAGTTATGAATTATGGCACAACTAAATGTAATCAATGTGCCCAATGTGGCTTCATTGATGAATCCAGGTTTTTCAGGCATCCTGATACAGGAAGACTCTGGGAAGTTCTTTGCAAATCAACATGCATGACCAAAAATGTGGTCTATGTTAAATTTTGTTTTCATTTTTATGTTGGAAAGACAAATAGGACTTTAAGGGAACGCATCAGGGATCATATGTATTGTTATTCCAGGGCTTATGGCAGTGCCATAGCTAGGCATATAATACACTATGGTTCTGAACACACTTTCTTGTTTCAAGTTTTGCATGTTAAAGAAGAAAGTATGGGGGGAGGAGACAAGGTAAACCTTACTGAAGTAGCTGAGATGAAGTGGATTCTGTGCTTGGCAGCACATAGAGGTAGAGGGCTGAATGACACAGTTCCTCTAAAACCTGCACTTAAAGCGAGATCCATTAGATAGTTATTTTTTATAAGTGGTAGAGTGTTTGTTTTTACTTGCTGCCTTTACTGGTTTTAGGCATTGCAGCATTAGAACTATTTTTGTTATTTTTTGCAATTTAAGATTGTAATAACATTTTTGTATTTTTACTTTTTATGAAACAGTTTTACGCAGTAATTTTATAGTATTTGTTTTTCATATGCCTATATACTTGATACATAGAGCTTGACTCAATGTGTTAATATGTCTTTAAATTTTAAATTTGGTATAAAAGGTTAGTTTACCCAAGATGCAGTACGTCTGAAGAAGCAGAATTTGTAATCTGTGAAAGCGCTTACGTTTCTTGATTAAATGCTTGTGGTTTTATCAGCAGAAGTGCCTTATTCTTTGGAGAATCTTGAAGTGCTTTATTTTTGGTGAATCTTGAAGTGAACTTAAAAGACTTAAACATACTTTGAGCTGTTTCTGCTTTGCTGGGATTACTTGTTTCTATATATATATATATATGCACACATAGATAGATAAATAGATGCAAAGATAGACAGGTATGGATCTATTTCCTTCAGTCGAGCAGCTGAAATTCTGATGATCTAAATGTCAATATGTTAATGTCAACAGCAAAAAGGATCAACCTCAGAGCAAGAAAATAAAGAAGAGCATTTTCCCCACACTTCTTGCTACTTTATATACATTGCATTCCATTCTCCTATCCTTTGCTGAAGTTCTAGCTCAGAGTCTGCGTGCACTAACACATCATCTGCATACAGCAGCTTTGTGGATCTGTCCCCTCCAACCTGTTTGCTAATGTAGTCCATCACCAGTATGAAGAGCAGTAGGCTCAGAGCTGAACCCTGGTGTACACCCACTCCCACTGGGAACCCCTCTGTAATGCCAAACACTGTTCATAATTGAGTCAATGGGTCCTTGTACATAGCCTGCACTAATTCTACCAATGTTTCTGGGACTTCAAACCACTGCAGTACTGCCCAGATCATCTTTCTTGGGACCTTGTCATATGCTTTCTCCAAGTCTAGGAATGCCCAGTTGGACACTCTCCTCATCTCTTGCTTCTTCTTAAGTATATGTCTCATTGCAAACACTGGGTCAATTGTGCTGCATCCTGATCTGAATCTGGACTGTTCATCTCCCATCTTACATTCTACTACTCTGTGTATCCGTTTATCAGTCACCCTCTCCAGAACTTTCGTGCAATGTGGTAGGGGTTTGATGCCTCTGTACTGCCCACAGTTGTGGATGTCCCCTTTGTTCTTGTACACTGGCATGAGTATGCTTAATCTCTAGTCATCTGGAATACGCCTTTCTCTCCACACTGCTATTAGTACACTCAGGAGCCATTTCTCTCCTATTTCACCCACCATCTTTATCATATCTGCTGTGACCTCATCTGAGCCTGCTGTTTTCCCTGACTTCATCTTCCTTAGTGCTGTTCTTACTTCTTCTAGGGTGGACTCCTCTTCTTCTCCCATCGTAGGCTGTTTCTGGGGCAGTACAGCTTCTGTGGGGTTTTCTTCAGAAGCTGCTGGAAATACTCCTTCCATCTGCCTTTGATATCCTGTGGACTGGTGAGCAGGTTGTTGCTGGCATTCCTTATGAGGGGTGTCTGACTATCTTCTTTATCTTTCTGTCTTTTCCTTGCAACCTGATATAGTTTCTTAGTGCCCCATACTGAGTCACTTTCCAGAAATTGGTAGAGTGCCTCCAATGCCTTATTCTTTGCTATTGCAGCTTCTTTCTTAGCTTCTTTGTTAGCCAACCAGTAGTCCTTCCTATTCTGGTCAGTCTTTTCTATCTGCCACTTCTTCCTGCACTCCTTTCTTTTGATGACTTCCTGGACTTCTGCATTCCACCACCAGCTTTCCTTATGTACCTTATTTCCATACGTGGCTCGGCCACATATCTTTTCTGTAGTCCTAACACATGCTGTTTTTAGGTGCTGCCACTCTTCTTCAACTCCACCTATTTCCTCCCCTTCTTGTGTGCTAGAGCCCTGAGTAATTCCTTGAACTGTTGTACTTTCTCTGCAGTCAACTGCCAGGTCTTCAGCCTGGTCTCTGTTGAACTTAGAGCCTTCTCTGACCACTGCTTGCAGTTGATTGTGGCAACTAAATGGTTTATGCTGTGGGCCAACTGTTTCAGCGGAGATGACTTTGCAATCATGTATTCTACTCCAGTGCCTTTTCCTTGCTAGGAGGAAGTCTACCTGAGTTGCATGTTCGCTACTTTTGTATGTGATCTTGTGGCTGTCTCTCTTTCTGAACCACATGTTGGCTACTATCAAGCCATTTCCCAGACAAAAGTCTAGAATGGCTTTTCCTTCTTTATTCCTGCTACCCCACCTATGTGGACCCAGGCAGTCCTCATATCCTGTTCTGTCTGTTTTGATATGTGCATTCAAGTCACCCATTATCAACACCAATTCATGTTGTCCTGCTTTATCTAGTAGGTCCTGCAACTGCCATCTGAATGCACTCTTTTCCTCACTATCACAACCCTGCTGTGGGGCATAGGCTGAGATTATGAATACTGCCCCACCATTACACTGGAGTCGGATTGCCATGAGTCTGTCATTAACTCTGATGATATCCCTTACTTCCTTCTGAAGCCTTTCTCTCACCACAATTTCTACACCATTTCTAGCCTGTCCCCCACTTGAGTATGGCCATAACATTGAACCACAAATGGACAAGATGAAAATATTGTTTCTTCACAACATCGAACCATTTGCATGGAGATCGCCATAGGAAAAATTCCCATTCACTTTCATGTAAGTGCAATCTTGGAGTTGGTATATTTAAGTAGCAGGAGGTGTGGAGAGTGCAGGGAGGCTGCAGCAAAAAAAAAAAAAAAAAGGAAAAAGAAAAAGTTTTTTTATTTTATTTTAGTTTCGATGTTGTGAAGAAACGTTGTTTTCATCTCAGCCATATGCATATCGACGTTATGACCGTTCAACTGTCTGGTGTAGACTATATATATATATATATATATATATATATATATATATATATATATATATATATATATATATATATGTGTGTATATATGTGTGTGTGTGTATATATATATATATATATATATATATATATATATATATATATATATATATAGATATATATCAGTTCACTTTTCTTAAAATGATCAATAATCAGTCTTAACTATAATATTTTATGGTCACTAATAAGTACAATGCCTCATTCACATGACAGTAGATCTTTTTTAATACATGGATATTTTCAAAGGTGGATAGTTCACCCTAGTTTGATAGTGTAGGAATAAAGTATAGGAAATATTAGACATGGATTGCTGTGTTAACCGTCTTAGGAGCCTGATTTACTGTTTCATGCAACACGATTCCAATGTAACCAGCAATACCTATAATTAGCTGAACAGCTCACTGAACTTTGTATTACCTTCAACTTGCTATTTGTGCTTATACCATGCAATTATCTTGCACAGCACAGATTTTTTTTCACACATTTCTCTACATTTTAAAGTTAATACCCTGCTTTCTATGTGGTTTGTTACAAAATCCTTCCATTGAACTTATGCCTCTCAAAGTTATTTAGTTTTCTATCACCTTCTCAAGATGTATGGTTTCTGTCATGAGTCCAAGAAAGCTTTACAGGTCACAGTTCAGTCTCATAAAATACAATATACTATTTCACGCAGTATAGCCATGGTATTTCAGATTTGCTTGTACATCTTGGACAGCAGAACAGGTCATTTCAAGAAAGTCTTAATATTTTCAATAAGGACCATTGCAGATTATTTTAAACCCCATAATCTTTTGTATCTTGACTGCTGGGTGCATAGCATAATGGTTTAGTTTTTTTCCACATTATTTAGGTAAATCCCACATAGCCAGGGTCCCTTTAACAGGTTTGTATTAGTTAACTGTATTCCACAAGCCATATGAATAGACTACAAGCCCAAATTAGTAAAACAAGCAGGAAGATTTAGTACGGCATACCAACCAGTTAATCACAATAATACAGGGAACTGTAATACAGATGGAATACAGGTACACATGTTAAATTATTTAGAATTTAATAAAAATACAGATATACACAAATAGTATCACACCACTTAGGATTCTATTTTTATTCATAATAATAATATATAAAGGTATAATGTTAATTCTTATATAGCACTCACATTTATTGTTAAGCTGAATTTAATTCAGTTTTCAGGTAGTGAAGTGCCTAGTTCAGGCTAACAGAGAGCTAGAAAGCATAGCAAAGGTACTGTAAATGAAGCTGCCACAAGTGCATTTACTTTTACAAAAGTGTGTGTTCTCTTTGTTTTGATTGGAAGGTATGACACATTGTGACCATGCTAATCTCTATGAGCCATGAATTATATTGTTTAAATGCACTATAACTGCATGTTTTAAGACCTGCTCCCTTTTTAAAACTAGGAACTTCTAACAACAGCTGACCTTTTCTATTTAATTCCCTTAAGTGGTTTGTACTAAGTCATCATAGCAAATATAGTCTTAAAAGGCAGGATGCCACTTCATGGGCTTCTCTTTGCTGTGCAGAATTCCTCCCAGCCTAGGAAGAAGTTAACAAGGCAACAAATAGTGTTACAGAAGTATGACAGTATACTGACCATACTGACCAACAATGAAAGAAAACTTGCTGGGCCAGTTTCAGCCATAGCTGAGAGCTTAATGAACTCAGTGGTGTAGAGAGATTGTACACATGCAGCGTCTAGTGCATTGCAGCCAGGGAATTAAAATCAAATGAACACTATTCAGCAGGAGAATACTGTTTCCCAGAGATACCAGAGTCACACCATAAAGTTGAAATTTAAAAGAAAAGGACTGTTTTGGTATACGTGTTTGCTTGGAAAGGGTATCCTGGTGGTCCCGGCCAGCAAAAGGCCTACAGTGAGTTGTGATGAATCAATAAAGAGCGATCACAGAAGGCAAGTGTGCGCATGTGTGTGCATCAGGCCAGTGCTAAATGCATGGATAATTGGTTAAAGGGAAGTAAAAGTGTAGATGTAGGTCAGGGTCATTACTTGAGTTCCACTGGTAAACTCACTCTCCACATCGTATGACATTGTTCAGCCTTTTTAAAAAGTTAGCATCTTCTTCAGAAAATGCAGAATATTTCCTTTCTTTGGTAGTGCAGAAGAGCTCAATTCCTTTGTAATAAACTTTACACTTCTCTTTGTAAGCATGCTTCTGTGAAGTTGAGTGACATGCTTTCACCATTATATTTTACATCTGCAGAACTATGTGTGACACAGTTCACTGCACTGATTCTCATACTTAAAGCTGGTCGGTTTACTCACCCTTCTTTGTGCCATACAGTCATATATCCACTTTTGAACTTCAAAGTGGCTTCTGACATTGCTTGATTCTGACCAGCTTGCTTCCATCATTTCTGTGGCTATCTATGCTACATATATATGTCTAGGAATGTATCTATATTTAACTTTTCTAGCACTCTGTACGTCTCAGACTCAGGTTTCATTCCAATGGGAATCCTCACTGACGTCTTTACATTTGATGCAATGAATATCAGCCTTATAATAATTTGGTTGCTAGTGCTTTTGTAAAGGAATAACTTACCATCCATTTTGTAACCTTTAAAATGCTTGTGTTTTGGTTATAATCATTTAAACTATATATTGGTAGACATAATCGTTAAAAGAATCTCTTGAGCTTTAGCAGCGTAATTAAAAGCTTTTTTGTATGCTTGGATTAGACAGTTGCTAGGTGAGTAAATGGGTGGTAATCAGTATAAAAACTGGAAGCACTTTATCACTGCTATAGAATATTTTCTATAACTATAAAGAACACTGATTTCATATGATCAAAGTTTACGTAACATGAAGAAAGACTCAGCTACATTATTAAATGATTAGAACTATTCAGTAGTCATTATGTTTCAGACTTTATTAAATATAGTAAGGATTTCCTAGTCTACCTGTTTCTTTGTGAGTTTGGGCTGAGTTCCCAGTAGCTCTAAATGACAGTACTATATCTGAATACTTACAGTGTACAAAAGTAATTATTACACTATATATCTTTTCAGCCCACAGACACCTCAAAGCATCTGGGACAGGATTAGGCATCAAAATAGTTGCTAATAAAAATAAATTATCTCTACTGAATTCTTAACGCAAGAATGAACTTAGAACTTTCCATTCTATTAAATAAATGAGAATGTCAAGGCTGTGGTGTGGATCATATTAATATCTGTTTTGTTTCATGTTTAAATGCTTCTTGAAGAGGAAAAAATCCTATAGGCCATTTGCATCCCACCCACCTTACCTTTTATTTCAGTTGAATGAGGTACTTTTCCATAGCAGAAGATGTGTAGGCAATAAAAACAGGAACTGAGACAGATAATAGTGAAAGATTCAAAGAATGTAACAAAGGCAGAGCAAGAGGAAAATAACTTTCTTGGGTGGTGTAAGCCAGGGAACTTTGTTGGCTAGGCTTACTTAGGCCCTTGGGCCGATAGCATAGTACCTACCTATGAACCTATGAACCTATGAAGTTAGAAGGACAAAATATAAATTCAAAGCTATCTTCTTACAAGCAGTACTTACCTCACCAGCAGACACAGTTACAGTATACTGTAGTGAAAAAACAGAAGAGCTTGTTTTTGCATATGAGAAAGAAGAGTCCAGCTACTTAACATTTTCACCCTTTTGCCTGAAAATATGAAACAATGTTGCATGCCTGAAATTACATTTGTCCGAAAATATAGAATTATGTTCTATGCCATGACACTATCAACAGTATGAATGAAAAAAGTTAAAGTCACATAGCAGATGCACTGGAAAATCCAACCAGTATGACCTTGGCAAAACACAAAAGCATGTGTGCTAACATACATGCAAACCAAGCTTTACGATAACATCGTAAGACTGTATAATCAATTTCCCCTCAGAAAAAAACTATTTAAATAGACTGCTCAAAAATACTTCATGACCCACAGGTCTTTAGTAATGCATGCAATATTCAGCTTAACAAGAGGTATCCAAATAGTGCATTTTTTGTTCTATTTCCAGTAGTATCCTAATGCTGTTGTTTATAAAATGTTGACAGTTCCTAATCTCGACAATGTGAACTGCAGTATCAGAAAGTAGCCAGTGATAACTGGGTCGGTGTAAGGTGTAGGAGTGTCTTTGTGCAAGTGTTTGTAGGTTAGGTTTAAAATAAGGGTTTGATAAGGGAATAGTTTTCATGTTGTGCATGTTTTTGACACGTTTGTGTGTCTGCACCTGTCTTGTGTTTTGGTAGTGTTACTGAAATGTTTTTTCTAAGGTAAGGTGCAGGGTTACCATTAGTTTTCATTAGTAAGGTAATGCTGGGGAAGTCCCCCACATCACCTTACAAATGTGCGATAACCCTAACCCTAACTGCCACTTTCTCCAACCTTAACACTGCACCTTACCTTAGAAAAATCCTTTCCATAACACTACCACATTTATTTTTATTTATTTTATTTTATTTTACATTTGTTTACCAGGGAGGTCCGACTGGACAGAGCTGCCTGTCTTTGGCAGAGGTCCGGGGAGAAACTCTCCAGAACAATTGCTAACATATTACACACAAAATATTTACACATTCAGTTATAAAAATATAACAGACAATAACATATGATTGCATAAGATATTTACATGAGCATAGAGATTTAGACATACAATTAAAAGTATAGCAGGTAGTAACATTTGATTGTTGTTCATATGTACTGAGGATAAAACAAGAAAGGAAAACTAAAAAAGGAGGAGAATATAGACAAGTTCATATGAGGAGCATTGACATTTTAAGGGAAAGCTTTTCAACTTAGTCTATGGGAGAGTTAGTGGGTATAGATGGGACAGTGGGGAGTAGGCGGCAGTGAGTTGGTAAGTAACGTGTGATAATAAATAGTGCATCTGTGAGAGTTTTAAAGAGGTTGGATAGTGGGTTGGGGAAAGGAGTTAGAATATGTCAGCCAGGTGCCAGGCAGTTACAAGTAACGTGTGATAATATATATAGTGCATTTGTGGGAGTTTTAAAGGGAGGTTGGATAGTGGGTAGGGGAAAGGAGTTAGAATATGTCAGCCAGGTGCTAGGCAGTTGCATGTAATGTGTGATAATATATAGTGCATCTGTGGGAGTTTTAAAGAGAAGGTTAGATAGTGGGTAGGGGAAAGGAGTTAGAATATGTCAGCCAGGTGCTAAGCAGTTACAAGTAACATGTGATAATATATAGTGCATCTGTGGGAGTTTTAAAGAGGAGGTTGGATAGTGGGTAGGGGAAAGGAGTTAGAATATGTCAGCCAGGTACTAGGCAGTTACATGTAATGTGTGATAATATATAGTGCATCTGTGGGAGTTTTAAAGAGGTTGGATAGTGGGTAGGGGAAAGGAGTTAGAATATGTCACCCAGGTGCCAGGCAGTTACAAGTAACGTGATAATATATAGTGCATCTGTGGGAGTTTTAAAGAGGTTGGATAGTGGGTAGGGGAAAGGAGTTAGAATATGTCAGCCAGGTGCCAGGCAGTTACAAGTAACATGTGATAATATATAGTGCATCTGTGGGAGTTTTAAAGAGGAGGTTGGATAGTGGGTAGGGGAAAGGAGTTAGAATATTTCAGCCAGGTGCCAGGCAGTTACAAGTAACGTGTGATAATATAAAGTGCATCTGTGGGAGTTTTAAAGTGGAGGTTGGATAGTGGGTAGGGGAAAGGAGTTAGAATATGTCAGCCAGGTGCTAGGCAGTTACAAGTAACGTGTGGTAATATATAGTGCATCTGTGGGGGTTTTAAAGAGGAGGTTGGATAATGGGTAGGGGATAGGAGTTAGAATATGTCAGCCAGGTGCCAGGCAGTTACAAGTAATGTGTGGCAATATATAGTGCATCTGTGGGAGTTTTAAAGAGGAGGTTGGATAGTGGGTAGGGGAAAGGAGTTAGAATATGTCAGCCAGGTGCTAGGCAGTTACAAGTAACGTGTGATAATATATAGTACATCTGTGGGAGTTTTAAAGAGGAGGTTGGATAGTGGGTAGGGGAAAGGAGTTAGAATATTTCACCCAGGTGCTAGGCAGTTACAAGTAATGTGTGATAATATATAGTACATCTGTGGGAGTTTTAAAGAGGAGGTTGGATAGTGGGTAGGGAAAGGAGTTAGAATATGTCAGCCAGGTGCTAGGCAGTTACAAGTAACGTGTGATAATATATAGTACATCTGTGGGAGTTTTAAAGAGGAGGTTGGATAGTGGGTAGGGGAAAGGAGTTAGAATATGTCAGCCAGGTGCTAGGCAGTTACAAGTAATGTGTGATAATATATAGTACATCTGTGGGAGTTTTAAAGAGGAGGTTGGATAGTGGGTAGGGGAAAGGAGTTAGAATATTTCACCCAGGTGCTAGGCAGTTGCATGTCCAGAAGTTGTTTAGGTGGGAAATCAGCTGTTTTTTGAAGATGGCTTTGTTAGGTTGTAACCTGATTTGTAGTGGTAGGGAGTTCCAAGTCTTGGCAATGTTGCTAGAATACAGGGAGTCACCAGAGCTGTAACGGCTTTTGGAGATTGCAATTAGTATCGTTAGTGGATTTAAGTTCTCGGTTGTTGGAGTAGAGGATGATCAGGTCTTGTAAGGCTGGAGTTTTGTCAGGTTGGTACAGTATTTGGTGAGCTAGAAGAAGTTGGTTTAGAGCTAAGATGTTAGGGAGTTCAAGCCAGGAAAGCTGTTTTAGGGCCTGACAATGGTGGGTGCGATAGGAAGAGTTTGTGGCGAATTTTGCTATTTTGTTGCAGCATACTGATAGTTGTTTAAATCGCTCTTGTTTAGATTAATTAGGACAGAAGTATACAGTAAGGTAGAGAGAAGATGGGTATGAGCTAGGGTAACTTTACTGTTGCTGGTTAGGAAGTTTTTACATCTGTAAAGAGTACCTAGTTTTTTGTTGATTTTGGTTATTGTTATGTTTGGTTATGTCAGACAAACGATGTCCTATGATACTGCTGTGGCTTAGTGGAGTTTGTTTCATTTTAATGTATTTTAGGCTAAAATGATTAGAGAAATAGAGTGTTTGTTTTCTTGCAATTTATTTCCTGTGGGTCTGAGCATTTTTTTATCAGTATTTTGATGTGTCTGCATTATCAAGTTGGTGCAACCATGTAGTTGGTGTATTTACATATGTGTGTTGTGGTTGGGAACTTGCCCTTGCAGAAAACACTTTTATTTATTATTTATGCTTGTTTACATTTTTTCTTTTGTGCTAAGTTGGTAAGATTTTTAATACTTTTTGGTCAGAGGTTTCAGGCTGCTGTGGCTATTTTAGGTAAGCTTTCCCCCTACAACCTTCAGGAAAACTATCCTCATTAACGTAGTCAGATCTTCTGAATTTAAATGAAGATGGTACTTTATTTCCCTTTGTCTAAGTTGTGAAGCTTGGGTTGAACAGTAAGTGTAGTTTAACAGTTTGCACTAGGCATTTTAGTTGAAGTATAGATATTGCTGTTATTGGTAGCCGTTTGGCTTTGCAGTGTTGTATAATGGTGTTATCTTCTACTAGACAGAGATATATGCTAGAAGATTCTATTTACTATGGCCTTTAGAAGTTGTGTGTTGTGGACTTTATGTAAGTGGCATTCTTGGGTAACAGTATTTGAGTTACTAAAGCTCTCCTTGCTTCTTGGTGTAGTAAAGTTGTGCACTTCTAAGATATATTGAGTTGGGATAGTGTTTGCTGAGTTAGCTGCTCAGTGTGCACAAAAAGTTGAGTTTTTAATGAAAAGAACTTAAGCATCTTTGTTTTATTATACCAAAAAGGATGCTCTTTGTTGGAGTAATGCAATGAAATTGTCTCTTTCTTTTGTTTTTATGTGTCAAATAGCATTGTTGTTGTTGCTGTTTTGTGCAGTTTATGAATAGTTGCATCCTACTTAGCTATTTGAAATATTATGGAAATCACTCTGTATTTGTTTCCTTAAGTTTGGATAATGAGCAGTCTGATTGAAGTATGATCATGTCTCCTGCATATAATGTAATTTAGAGAGGGTAGGTCAAATGGTAAGCTATCAGTGAAGAGTGAAAACATTAAATGACCTAGAATCTAGACATGTGGCACCCCTCCTGAAAGCATGCACTCTCTGACATTCTGAACAGTGAATGTTCTATTCTAATGGTAGGCAGTTAACTATTTAAATGCCCTTTTACTGACACCAAAATTATTTAATGCCTTAAGTAGGATTTGATGCTTTAGTAATTCCAATATTCATTATAATTGTGAACCTCTGCTTTCCTTAAAAAAAACAAAAAAACAAAAAAATCTTGCTTTTTTCCCACTTTTCTGAGATTTAAAAAAGTTCAGTTACAGATTTGCTGTTCTGAACTGTTTGTAAGTTTCTTGGAGGCCATTGTTTGCTTGGGCTAAAGGGAAGTCTCTGTGTTCATCAGTGGCAGTGATAAACATTGAGCAGCCTGCCTGCCCCTGTGGGAGTGGTTACTGCCTTGAAACTGTAGTTTTATTGGCCATTTTGGGTCAATTCCAAACTCCTTGATCTCCCTCTCTTAAAACCCTTTTTTGCACGGGTTTGTGCGTTTTTGCGCATAGCACTACATCGGGCAGCGCCGCCTAATTGGGTTTAAACTATTCCCGGCTCCACAAAGTCTGCTCTTCACTTTTTCCCTTAGAACTGCTCTATCTCTCAAATTAAACACCATATTCTCATTCTAAGGCCCCTCACTGGTCCAAATAAGTAATCTTACAAGTTAGCACTAATAAACCATAAGCACTACTTACCCTTATACTCTCTATGATTACCTTGTCCCCTATTGGCCCATTTTAATTCAGTTCCCTATATTACTCTAGCATGTCCAAAGGTCAGTCAATGGTTTCCTCTCCAGTCCAGCTGGTGGATCTGGGAATTTTGAGGCAATGCTACAACTGTCTCATGTACACGGACAACCCTCTCCTCCTCCAAACAGGTTCAAATATATGTGAGAGATGCAACCATATAGCCAAACTGGAGGCTGAGCTCTCTCATCTCAAAACTGGTGTAACCAGTCAGGAGGAGAAGGTAACCTCACACAACACAATTCCAGTGTCACATAGTCCCAACACAACAGAGAACCAAACACATAAAAACACAAAAACATACTCGGAGGCTCTAAATAAAAATCTACCTAAGCAACAGAGACCTCCAAAGCAGACATCCAAGCAAATGCTACCCCAAAACAAAACACGTACAACATATAGCACACAAAGTCAGTGTGCCAAGCAGTCACAGCCCTTAAGGCTGAATAACACACCTGATACTCTTGTAATAGGTGACTATTGTCAGACACACTGACTTCCCGCTCACCAGGCTGAATAAAGAGAAGGTCACAGTGAGCTGCCTGTCGGGTGCTAGGATCTGCCACATAACGCAAGCACACAGGTCACTCCAAAGCAAATACAAATATGACTCAGTCATTGTACATGCTGGCATGAATGACCTGAGACTACCTCCCTCGACTACATGAAAAGAGACATAGAGGAGCTCTCTGATCATGTAGCCCAGGCAGGTATGACCCTGTCCTTGAGCAGCATCTTACCCTCACCTAGAATGATGCCACAGTATAAAGATAAAATGATCGATTTTAACAATTGGCTAAAATGTTGGTGTCATTCAAAGGGGATCCAGTGTCTGTCAGCCTGGGATGACATGCTCGACAAGCCATGTTGCTTCGCTAGGGACGGCTTGCACCTGTCACCCCTGGGCTTTCAGATATTGGGAAAGGCTCTTGCCACTCCCATAGTGCCTTTTTTAGGCAAGGCTCAAAAGTCAAACCCACCTCCATAGACAGCACAAGGAACAAGAAACTAAGGGTAATACTGCTAAACGCCAGAAGTCTTAACCTCAAGATGCATGCACTTGAAGCTCTCCTCAGTATGGAGAACATCAATATCTGTGCAGTGACAGAAACCTGGTTCAAGGCTCCAGAGAGCACCCCAGCACTACCAGGTTATACCTTATATCATGCTTTTCGGCCCCAAAACCCAGACCGAACCACAAAAGGAGGGGGAGTTTCCATATTTATCAAGGATATCCACACCTCCATGTTAGTGGCATTGCACAAAGTATCGGAGACCATCCATGTGCAACTGACAGTGGGCAAGACTGCTTTTCAGTTTATAGCATCCTACAGACAACCCTCTCAAAGTCAGGAATCCCACTCGGCTTTCCTGAAAACATTGGAGAACATGAAGATCTCTCCGAACACCATTATATTGGGTGACTTCAACTACCCAAACATAGACTGGGAGCATTACTCAAGCCCCAGCACCTTAGCCCAAAGGTTCCTGGAATTTATAAACTCAAATGCTAGGGAACAACTAGTCACCACTCCCACAAGAGGGGATAACATACTAGACCTGATCATTACCAACATGGGGACTCTATGCTCCATACCAGAAGTATATCCCTCATTGGTAAGATCAGACCATAAATTAATTTCACTGGATATCCACATCCCGACCCCACCCCCAACCCAGAAAACCACAGTGAAAAACTTCTCAAAATCGAACTTCACACTTCTCAAAACCAAAGTGGAATCCTTCAAGGCCCCAGGGCCAGTGGGAACTACGGCCCAAACTGCAGAATCCTATATAAATGCATTCTACGGACATCTCCAGGAATGCATGGATCATGCTATCCCAAAAAAAATCAAGATCCAATCATCCAAAGGTAGGCATCCAGTCTGGTGGACCCCAGCCATAAATAAACTGTACAACAGAAGGAGGAAGCTACTACATGATAGAGCAAAATTCCGAAAGGGAAGGCATCTCTGATCAGTACTAGCAAAAAATTATGATCCCTCATAAAATCCTCCAAGGCCAGCTTCAACAGAAAAATTGCACAGGACACTAAAGACAATCATAAGGCTTTTTTCAGTTATGTTAGGAACCTGGGATGCAACTCCCAGACTTGTTCTGAGTTGATTCTAAATGACAAAAAATACACTGAACCCACAGACATCGCCAATATCCTGGCAGACAGGTTCAGTGCAAACTTCTCCACCCCCCCCCAAAAGAGCAAGTATCTATCCCAGCAGAGTGTAGCCTCCCAAACCTCTCTGATGCTCAGGTGAAGACCGCCCTCTCCAAAGCAAAAAACACTGCTTCCATGGGACCAGATGGCGTCCCGGGTTGCGTCCGACATGAACTCCAAGAAGAACTAATCCCTCAAGTAAAACTGCTGTACAATCTCAGCCTCACTACAGGATATGTGCCCAAAGAATGGTGTACAGCAACATTGGTCCCACTCCACAAAGGTGGTGCCTCTACGGATCCTGGAAACTATCGACCCATAAGCCTGACTAGCCTAGTCTGCAAGGCTATGGAGAGGATCATCATGGAACTCATAAACAAAGACATTGGGGACCTACAGACACTAGATCCTACCCAATTTGGCTTCGTCAAGGGAGGATCCTGCCTTTTGAACCTGGTCGACTTCTTCGAAACAGTCACCAAGGCCATAGATGAAGGGAAGATAGTCCACACAGACTATCTGGACCTTGCAAAGGCATTTGACACAATACCCCACTCGGGCATCATAGATAAGCTATCCAGCCTAAATATAAACCCCTATGTCACAAGATGGGTCACAAACTGGCTCAAAGACAGAACTCACAGAGTCAGAGTTGCTGGAGTCATGTCAGACTCAAAACCCGTCACAAGTGGCATCCCACAAGGTTCTGTCCTGGGACCTCTCTTGTTCGGTATTTACTTTTCTGAGGTACAGGCCAACGTGGGAGGACTACGGCTCACCAAGTTCGCAGATGACTGCAAACTGGGCGCCATAATCGACTCTCCAGCTGACACAAACATTCTTCAAGAAGGTCTCGCAGAGACGGATAACTGGTGCCAGAGCCATGGTCTAAAACTAAATGCCAAAAAGTGTATAGTCATACCCTTTGGCAAAAACAATGTGCCCACAAATTACCACGTAGGTGGTAACCCATTAAGTACAGAGAAAGTAATTAGGGATCTGGGGACCCAAGTTGATAGCAATCTCTCCTTTGACAACCACATTGCCAAAGTGGTTAGAAAGACCTTCTACATAGCCCACCTTATCATGAAAGGATTCACATCTAGATCAAGAGAGGTAATTGTGCCCCTTTATTCATCCCTCATCAGGCCCATCATAGAATACAATGCCCCCTTTGGGATGTACCTTACCCGACACATGCAGCAACTAGAAAGACCCCAAAAGTACCTCACCAGGAGGATCAAGGGACTCAAACAGATGCCATATGCTGCCCGGTTAAAAAAACTCCAGCTCTACTCAGTTGCATACCGCCTACTTCGAGGTGATCTAAGCCTGACATATAAAGCTATGTCCAACCCAGAATTAATGGACATGCTCCACCTCAGTAAATCTAAATCCCTTAGAGCCACGCGCTCGAGGGACTTGAACCTCAGCACAGAAATAAATAGAACATGCTGGAGGGACAGATTCATAACCCAGAGGCTCCCTTCGCTCTGGAATAGAATTCCAATTCATGTTAGGCAGAGCACCTCACTGACTCTCTTCAAGAAGAATCTTGATGAGTGGATGGGGGATCGTAGGTTTGTCCCGGGGATTACTTCCATGTCACTATTAGACAGAGGCACAGTAAACTAAACTTTAAAAAGGGCACAGCATACTCAAATCAAGGGGTGGCATAAGCCAAACACAATCGGGCTAGGCTTATAATTGCCCCAGGGCAGATAGCCTAATATGAACCTATGAACCTATGAACCTATGAACCTAAGTAGAGTTGGTAAAGTTATGATACAAACATGGGCATGCTACTGACTGGCAAGTGTATGGTCTGGTTTCATGAAAGATTTAAAATTATATTGTGTAAGTTTTTTATATCTTATAACACAGTAGTGTTACCCTGGAAGGCGTGCTACTTGGAGCAGATGAAGACATGTTTTTTTTTTACTGGGTTATCAAATTAATTCATTAATTTAGAACAGAATCTTAGAGATTTGAGTTAAAAGCTATAAGTCACACTGACTCAGAAGTAAAAAATTGGCTGGAGAAGTTGGAGAAGTGCTGAGAAGAATAAGGTTCCTGAAATTGGGTTGTGAGAAAGAGAAGGCTGAGGCTTTAGCATTAAAGTATCTTAGTGCAACAGCATAGGCATGTGTGACCTCTATGCTGCAAAGGACTTTTAGGATGTTTGGAAGGAAGCACTAATTTAATGAGCTGTGCCCTACCTGAATATGTATTCAGAAGAATTAGCAAGGGGTAGGTTGCTGGCTATAGACTCTAGGATGGTATTTAGTGTTAATTAAAAGAAAAGTTGGTATAGGATTCTCAGAAACCAGCAAATGAACAAACAACAGGTCAGGGTAACTATGATGTATAAGAATGTCTTTATATAAGATGCATCCTGATCAGTTAGTTACAAACGGGTCTATATTAAAAGAACAAACATTTACTTACCCGAATACCTAAATGCCGACACGTCTTCATCGAACCGCGAAAACATCGATCATCCTGAAGCACGAAATCCAAAATGTCGAATCGTCATGGTTGGCCCTTCTGCGATATAGCTCCATAAGGTAAGTGTGCGATAGTTATGGACCTTAGGGTTAGGTTGCGGGTTAAGTTAAGTGCATACATGGCGGTATATGCAAGATTTAGCATAAGGGTTAGAAGTTGGGTTTAGTTTAAGGTTAGAAGTAGAGTTTTGATTAGTGTATGTATGTGGTTTATTTAGTTTGTTTGTGTAGGTAGTATGTAGCGGGTGGTGGGATGGGACAACTATGACATTTCTAGTATTTGAATTTCGTGGTTTAGGGCGTTCAGTGTATTTGCTGTTCGTGGAATATGTGTCGGCGTTTAGATATTCGGGTAAGTAAACGTTCGTGTTTTTAATATAGACCCATTACAAACAACTTTTAGATTGTAAGAGATATTTTACTGGCAATCTTTCTTGGTAGGAGATTATTCCTTAAATAAAGATGAATGGAATTGATTGGCTTATTTTATGACTCTGGTAAGTATGTAACTGCACTGATGTATCTACCATTACACATAAACTGAGATCAATTTATAAAAGAATAAAGGACTGATTATATTCTACATAATATTTTAAAGTGAAGAATTTTTTGATAAAGTATGTAGATTCTAGAATGCTGATTGTACATATGTTCTTTTGTCTGTGTATCAAGATTTGTAAATGAGGATTCTTTAAAAAAGTAATTAAAGATAAGGACCAGACAAGCAACAGGTATGAATAATAAAGATATATCGCTGGATAAAGGATATCATATGAATATGCAATAACAACTCCTAATGTAAACCCGTATGCGCATAAAACTAATCACAAAATAATCAAATCAGTCTTCCTGCAACCAAAAGTATATTTTGTCAGTGTTTCTACAGCCACAACAAAGCCTCATTAGAAATGTGTCTTTTGTCCTTACTCTTTTCAGAAAGCATTCAAACGATCCATACATTTAAAACTTAACCATGTAATGACTGCAACAAAATAATATGAATATTGCACTTGTTTACATATAAATCATTCTACAGTAATTAGACACTGTTTACAGATTTATTTACAATTGCTTTGCTGCTGGTTGTAAAAAAAAATATCCATAACTTTGTTTTCTCATGAAAGGACAAATCTGTCCAGATACTGAAGAACTGCACTTTGTCATTTATTTACTTGCATACTTATTTAGTTAGTTATTTATTAATCTATTTATTTATCTATTTTAGAGGATAGCAGACAAAGGCAATAAAATATGCTTTAAATATGTTACAGGTACAAGCACATTGGAATTTTGTAAAAACTTAAAAGACAATCTACAAAGAATATTATTTTATTTAAATAATAAATAATCCAACCTAATGGGGACCGTGTTCTCAATGAACTAAGAAAAAATTATTTATAAAATTAAAAATCCAGATACCGGACAATGAAGGGCACAAAACTGCTGGCTGATAAAGAACAAAGTTTATTTTAATGCCACTGAAATTACACATGCGTTTTCATCCAAATAGCTCTCAGGCTTCCTCAGAACTAAAAAAAAAAAAAACATTCCACTTAGATTAATTTATACAAGCATCAATTAAATGAATTAATGAACTACCAAAAATTTAAAGAACCAGACATGAAAAGCAGAATAAACATTAAAAAATAAACTAAAATATCTAACTGGTGTGCTGTTTTGATGTAAAAAACTTGATGAACTAGAAATGTTAAAAATATTATATATATTTGAAAATATACAAATATCAATGACATGATGATGTGTTTGTTCATAGAAAGAAGGGCACCTTTAAATGTGGTGCCTGTAACCAATGTTCTTTTATAAATAAGAAGGAACAGGTTTCATTACCATGTAGACAAAAACCTTTAACTGCCAAGACCTACATCAATTGTAATTCCCAGGGTCTGGTCTATTTAGTCACCTGTGGATGCTGTGACAGTTTCTATGTTGGCAAGACAGAGAGACAGCTCAAACATAGAATATATGAGCATATGAATGACATCAGTAAGTGTAATGTTAACAATACATTGTATAAACATACATTATCATGCATCAATGCCAAGTTCTTTTTTTTTTTTTTTGTTAGAAACTGTACCCAAGGAACCCAGAGGCGGACCCTGGGAACACAAATTGGAATATAGAGAAACCTATTGGCAGTTATTTTTGGAATCTAACAAATCTCCGGGTCTTAATGACCATATTTCACTTGTGCCCCTACTCAAATTGAGGGCAGCTAAATTATGATTTCATGTTTCTTTTATATTTAATATGGATGTTTTAATCACATCCTTTTCAGTTCATGGGAGTGTATATATATATTTTTATATTTATATAGTTTTCTTAACTCATAACATACATTTAGGTTAATATGTGATATCTGTATATTTTCAAATACATATAATATTTTTAACATTTCTAGTTCATCAAGTTTTTTACATCAAAGCAGCACACCAGTTAGATATTTTAGTTTATTTTTTAATGTTTATTCTGCTTTTCATGTCTGGTTCTTTAAATTTTTGCTTGTTCATTAATTCATTTAATTGATGCTTGTATAACTTAATCTAAGTGGAATGGGGGTTTTTAGTTCTGAGGAAGTCTGAGAGCTATTTGGACGAAAACGCGTGTGTAATTTCATTGGCGTTAAAATAAACTTTGTTCTTTATTAGCCAGCAGTTTTGTGCCTTTCGTTGTCCAGTATTTGGAATTTCAGTTTTGTTGGACTGGAGTGTGACTCTTTTTTGTGTTTTTTATTTATAAAATTACAAACAGTATAAGGTCTTATTAGTAGTAAAAAGGGTCCCATAGCTTCATTTTTTCATTAAATGGTAAGGCTGTGACAAAAAAATCTGAAAAAGAAAATGTTCTCTCTCATTTATTTATTTATTTTTTTATTTTATAGAATAACCTATTGAATGAAGGTAAAAAACATGGTTAAAAATGTTATAGGTGCCAGCCTATTGGAACTATCCCCAGGATTCAGCAAGCTCTGCACAGTGTGCAGGAATAGTGCAAGAGCTGCTGCATGCAATATGGCTGACGAGCAATCCAGGAATGAGCTCCCAGGATGTTCACGAGCCCTCCTACACTATTCCTGCAAGGACATAGCTCCTGTATCTTAATTACCCCATTTGCAGGTGAAACACATGCAAATGAGGTGAATTAGCAATCCAGGAAGCAGGCAGGCATCTGTGCAGGAATACTGTAACCTGCAGAAATGTATTCGGCTACTAACCGAATACATTTCTGCTAATTATAAAACGGAAGGAATGACAACTCCAAAGAAAGCATGTATTCAATGTAGTAGGCATGCCAATGACCAAATAGATGGCCACTGGCATGGTAAATAGTTGCAAAATTATAAAAAAATAACTTTGATTTTTTTTCCCGATTTGGCCGTTTAAGAGTAGGGTAGCGGTGCGCAAACAGGATCGGCCCGAAAATAAAAAAAAAAGTTGGAAATAAGCTTTTAAACCAAAATCAGCATTCTGCCATAATAGTCAATGGCATGCAGAAGACAACAATACCATGGAATAGTAGTTCCTAAGGGGGAAGGCTGAGTGTCAGTCTTGTAACCATGCATTAGCAGTCAGTTTTATGCAAATGAGGGGACTGATACTGAATCACAGATTTTCCCTCAGTGTTAGCTAGCACCCAACCGTGTAAGTGCAGCAACACCATGGTACAAGTCTAAGAGGTAGACGACCTAATAATGGGGAGTGTCATGCATACTGTAAGCTTACTGGAGTTCTGTGGCCCGTGTTTGCCCGTAGCTAAGCACAGTTAAGGAAGGGTGTGTGTCTGAAGCTGCTTAGCAGTGAACACATTGCCTAAATGGGTGTGCGCACCATGCATCAGGTTTTAAACAAAACAAAAAAAAAAAACAGAAAATAGCAGCTCTGTTCACATCTGAGCACTGGGTATGCACAACGTGCCTCGGGGCCTTAAACGGGAAGGCAATGGGAAGGGAAAACAGCAGTAGAAAGGCAATAAAGGAGAACTAGCATAGCTGGCAGGTGAAATGTATCAGAATCAGCCAATTACACAGGCAGCAGCCCAGCCCAGCACACTACTATAAACTATGCAAACACCTCTCACTCTGGTTTTTCCCACAAACTCTACACCACCGGTGTACACAGATGGGAAAATTTTATCTAACAAAACTAACAAAATTATAGGGGCTGCTGTCGCTCTCATACATCAATATGTAGAGGAGGCTAAGGGTGGTGAGGATGAGAATGCTGATGACCAACCCACTGTGAGGAGAAGGACAAGAGTGTACAGACCCAGGGTAACCTACCAGGGGCTACATGAGCTGGAGATAGTGGAGCACTATAGATTGGAAAGGGACATCCTAAAGTAAATTGTTGAGCTGTGCCGGCCACGCCTCACACACAAAACCAACAGGGGGGAACCCATCCCACTGGATACCAAGGTATGTGTAGGCTTAAGAATACTAGCCACAGGTACCTTCCAAAGGCCAACTGGAGATATCATGTCGATCTCACAGGCATCAGCATCCAGGTTACTTCACCAGTTCTTGGATGCCATGTCAGCACATGCCAGTGAGCACATATATTTCCTCAACACCCATCAGGCATTGACCAGCAATATGCTTCTCTTCCACCAAATAGTAGAATACCATGAGGTAGTGGGTGCTATAGACTGCACGCACATACACATCAAAGCACCACCTGGCAAGTGGGGTAGGGTATACATAAACTGCAAGGGCTTCCCCTCTATCAACTGCCAGGTCGTGTGTGATGCCCAGGCCACTATAATGAATGTGTGTGCTGGCAGGTGTGGAAGCTATTATGACTCCCACATCTGGCATATGACACAGCTGTACCAAAGATTTGCCAGTGAGGACATCCCATATGGCCACCTAGTGGAGGATGCTGGTTACCCACTGGAGCCGTGGCTAATGAAATCCATCAGAAATGCACACATACCTGAACAACAACTCCATAATGAGGCACACGCACAAACGAGAATCATAACAGAGCATGTGTTTAGGATGCTCAAGTCGTGGTTCCAAGACCTGGACATATCCGGTGGAGCCTTACAGTACTCTCCAGCTACATGTACACAATTTTTCATTGTATGTGCCATGCTACACAATATGATCCTGCAGAAACAGCTGCAGCAGGAACAGCATGAGGCAGGGCCACACAGCCCCCCCCCCCCCACCATTGACAAGGCCAGCACAGGCATAGAGTGACTCAGAGGAGGAACAACCTGAGCCTGTCCATGTAGGCAGAAGGAGGCATTCCCAATATGCCCAGGCTTTGGCAAAGAGGCAACACATAGCACATACAGTGACACGGTAAGAACCCAGGGAATGACACCTCTCCCTGACATGCACATACAGTAAAAGGGATGCCAAACATGACACTACCTGTGCTTTACCATGTATAGGGAGTGTACTATGTGCATCTGACATAGTCAGCCCTCCAGCACCATCCTCAATACTGGCCCAGCCATAAGTAACTCACTCTTCCTATCAATTGCTGAATGGAGTAGTATGTTCTGCTAGTTGTAGCTATAGTATGGATGTGAGCATCCAAGGGAATTGGGTGGCTGAATGGGATGGCAGCAGATAGTGGACACCTATACGGGCAGCATGAAATCCATAACAAATAATGGTGTCAACAAAGTAGGCAGTACTAGACAAGGTGACAAATACCACTGCAGTACATGTGGTGGCCCAAATGTGTGTCCATAGGACACACACATGTATGTCAGTGAGGCTCACATACCCAACAACAGCCTCAGCCAGCAGGACAGGTGTAGATGACCATAAAGAATGGCTGTGCTAAGGCCTCCAATTAATGGAAATGGATAACATCCCCACTCCAGACCTATACAGACAGACTACAACAGGTCAGGCAGTTGTATGTTAGTTCTGCAGGGTATGAAGTCTGAAACTGAAATGTAAGTCAATATAACCTAAGATCTGTACTCTACTGATATGCCTCTAGTCTGCATGATAGGTCAGAATACAAAACTAAATGGAAGCCAACAGAGTACCTGAAATACCAGTACAGTCATAGCAAATGTTTACAGTTGTCAGGTGTGCCCCCCCCCCACAATCCTATGTCAAAATGCAGTAACAAGTACGAGTGGGGTTAAAAACAGTGGAGCACAGATTACCTGAGCTGGACCAATTTACAGGATAGATTGTTGCATGTGTTCAATATGCAGGGCTCTGTGTGTTAGGTTGTTGTGTGTTGTACATTGTGTGGAAGTGGTCAGCATGTAGGCATGGAGGGTTGTGTCCCGGTGGCCTATGGCCAGTACTGTCAATGGCAGGGCCATGTTCTGACAACTGCAGTGCCAACCACAATGCATCCCAGCAAGACCCAATTCAGCAGTAATCCATACTAATTGTTCGGAGGTAATATCTGTCATCATCTGAAAGATGGACATGCCATCCTATGCAGGTGTGTCCCTAGCTGTAAGCAGCACTCTGCCAGCATCCAGACCAATGGATTAATATGGACAGGAACTATTGCCATTAACACCTCGGACACTTACCCTGTCACCCCAAGGGAATCCAGTGGCTCGCAGCCTAGGACTGTAGGAGTGACAGAATGCACTGGCCTGCTACAGATGGCCTGCATCACTACCAAATGCCCTACAGTCCTCTGTCAAAGGCCTGTGCCTCTGCCGTACTGCCAATGTATGTTATCTCATGGGGTCCCAACTAACAACATAACACAATCCACAGAACACAAATACAAGGCCATGTCGACAAATCCCAGTAGCGTGCCCACCATGTCCTACTGCATGAACTGTGGACCAACCCCTAAATAACACTGGGATGAAGGGACAACTATAGGGATACTTCGCAGATATCACTCGCATAATGTTAAAAAGAGGATAGAATAATAGAGTGGGAAGTGTAGCAGCATGGACACCATGGAATGTGTGAAGTCTGAAACTCTGATGTGTGTCCATACTAACCCTGCTTGCAAACCCAGTAATGGGTGGCTACAAACCCGCTCATAGACCACAATGTGAAGGGGAACTGACCAGATATATGAGCCCTGTCTCTGGGTAACCTGGGTGAATCTATACAGCTGAGAGGTATGGCCATTCTGTTATGCTGATAGATGTACAAGCAGGGAATCCTCAGCCACCACAGTACCAAGGTGCAGGACCATTTACACAGATCCATCAGCAAGTGTCTGCAGCTACCCCTCCAGAATGGCATGAGTGTGCAAGAATATGTAGGCTGCAGACCACAATACTGCACACAGCTTCATTCATCTTGTATTTCCCAGGAAATAACTGTGAGCAAATAAGTATATCTGTTGGTTGTTGACATAATATATCACAGTGTAAAACAGTACATGTCTTAATATCTCTGCTAACACCAACCATGTAACACAAGCAGCGCAGACAGCAATAGTTACAATATCCCACTATCTTTCGCCCATTGTGACTCCATATTGTCAACCTATCTACAGATATCTTGCAGAAACAGGTTGCTAGCTGTAGGTGTAGAACACACAATCTTGCACTGGAGTATAACCTACCTGGAATGGATTCACACACTCAATACAGAAGGTCATACTGGGCATGCTCCTAAACTTGGAGAAATGAAACCCATGTTTGACAACAACAGTGGTCTATACATATCTGTCAGTCGCAGATGTCTGTGCACACACACCACATTGCACACCATTCATGCTTTGCACACACATTGGATAGGAATACTCACACATATCCAAGGCCAACACACTATAATAGGTCAAACATGCACACACAGAGATGTGGGGAAGAGAGAGGCAGACAGTGACAAAGAGATTGCCATCATGAGGCTTGTCCCACCCACCACACATCCAGTAGGCCAATATCATATGATGTGCCGATGTCAAACACTAGACATTTGCTTTTGGTAGCACTCAGCCCTATAGTGTCTGTGGTGCTTATGATAACTGTGTAACATGATAGTACAAATCAGTATTCATCTAGCATTTGTATACCCAGTCCTGTCAAATGTAAAGTTGTGTGTGACTGAGTGTTGTGTGTTTCCAGGGGGAATGGTTTATGGCCGATTCACACACACTGCACTTCCCATAGCCCATGTTAGCGCTCATGCTAATGTCAGTCACCTTGAAATAAACTTCAGGCCAATTATCAGCCCCATGGTCTCTGTGGTGCGTGCGATAACTGCGTAATGTTGTAGAGTAACATTCTAGTTAGGTAGGAGTTTTAATCCCAGATATGGGAATGGTGAAACTGTGTGTGTGTGTGTGTGTGTGTGTGTGTGTGTGTGTGTGTGTGTGTGTGTGTGTGTGTGTGTGTGTGTGTGTGTGTGTGTGTGTGTGTGTGTGTGTGTGTGTGTGTGTGTGTGTGTGTGTGTGTAGAGATTAATGATTTTGAGGCCATTCACAGTCACTTCACTTCCCATTGCCCTACTTTAGCAAGCCTGCTGATGTCAGTCACCTTGAAATACCCATTTGGACAAAACCCAGCCCTATAAGCTCCGTTGTGTGTGCCATAAATGTGGAACAATGCAGTAACTACACAGCTATGGGTTTGAATCTCATCTGTGGCAAGTGTTTGTGTGTGTACATATGAATGTGTGTACCTCAAAGATTTTGGCCCCATTTACAGCCAGTACACATCTCAGAGCCTGACTTTAGCAGTCCTGCAGATATCATCCACCTTACAAGTACCTGTTGCCAACCCTAAACCATGGCATGTTAGTTGTGCATGTAGTAAATGAGTAACATAGTGGTGCATAAAAATTGTTAGATAGAAGTTTGAACCTCACCCCTGGCAAATGTAAATGTGTGATTAGGGTAAAATTATTTTTGGGATCACTCATCCACTACATCACCCAATGCCAGTATTTACAAGGGATGGTGATGTTCCTCACCTTAGAAGTACCTTGGGACAACATCCATCCAATAAGCTCCGTTGCACATGCAATAAATGTGGTACACTGTAGTAGCAATACATAGCTAAGTAGGGGGCTGAATCTCAGTACTGGCAAGTGCATGTGTGTCTGTCATCAGTATTCTGTGTGGAGGTTGCTGTGATTGTGTAATAACAGGATGCATTGTGGGGTGGGTTTTGCTAAATTATTATATTGAGGACCCACTATGTGTCACAATGTCCACCTTACAAGGACAACAGATGTCAAATACCAAAGAGGCTGGTGTATACGATCCATAGCCTTACATGTGACATTATGGATCGGTGAACAATATAGGCAACCCTTGTATTACTCACAGAACACTCTCCACCCATGTCTCATACACAAACCCATTTGGTTAGGCAATAACCACTATATTGGTAGTTCCCTGCATATTGCCTCATAGATAGTAACCACGGTGTGATTGCAGTGGACTACATGCCTGTTGACCACAACAGTGCCACTGACATCATAAAGTACTGTGATGTGTAACATCTCCTGACTGAGTGTGTGTTATCCAGCAAGTAAAGGACATGGCACTCTGTTCCACCCCTACAGTAGGCAAATAAATACTGGCAGTGGTCCTTTTGCTATGTTCCCCACTGGATGCCTGCAACAACTGTAGAGTCTGCAAATGTAACCCACAAAGGGAATACCATGCCTTATACACATGCCCTGAATGGACAGATGCCACTAACTCCACTGAATACCTGTATCATGCTGTCAATATAGGTGCAAGCACGACTTCAGTTCCATAGTCAGGTCTCCCCAAATGAGGTCAGGAATGCTACATCAGAAGATAACAATCTGTACACACAACATGCCCCAGAGACCTCAAGTACACTTCCACATGTCAAAGAGCATGTGTGTGGGACATGTGCACAACCCAGACACTGTCCATGTTATGGAATATAGATCACATACATGGGAAGGAGTGCACATCACTGACCACCCATAATAGTAACCCAGATGAGTGGATGGTGAATACAATACCCACCTGTGGGGACCACTCGAAGGACTACACCCCAGAGCCACACTGGAGACCATTGTCATGTGGCCTGATGCCAAAGTATTCCCTTTGCCTAGCCTTGTACAGCTGTCAGGCCCATTCACCTACTACACACTGTGAAGCAATGAAGCTATGCATCTCAGTACTGGCAAGTGTGTGTGTGTGTGTGTGTGTGTGTGTGTGTGTGTGTGTGTGTGTGTGTGTGTGTGTGTAGATTAATGATTTTGAAACCATTCACAATCACTACACCTCCCATTGGCCTACTTTAGCATGCCTGCTGATGTCATTCACCTTGAAATAACCCTTTGGCCATATATCAGCCATATAAGCCCTGTGGTGCTTGTGATAACTGTGTAATACTGTAGTGTAGCACACTACAGTATTACACAGTTATCACAAGCGCCACAGAGCTTGTGATAACTGTGTAATACCGTAGTGTAGCACACTAGTTAGGTAGGGCTTCTAATCTTAATCCTGCCAACTGTGATGATGTGTGTGTTTCCCTGACAGTGTGTGTGTGTGTCTCCATTGACACCAGCTTTTGTGGACATTCACATGTACTGCACTTCCCTTATCCCTTCTTTAGCACTGTTGCTGATGTCACTCACCTCCAAAGATATCTTTGAGTAGCTCTCCAACCTGTAAGCTCCATGGCGCATGCAATAACTGCATAACACTGTAATAGCAATACATAGCCGGCTAGAGGGTTGTAATTCAGTACTGGTAAGTGTGTGTTTGTGAGTGTATCATCAGTATACTGTGTGGGTGTGGGGGTGAGTGTGTACTAGCAGGATCCATTGCAGTGTGGGTTTTGCTACATCATTATATTGAGGACCTATATGTCCCATTGTCCACATTACAAGGCCAACAGTTTTCAAACACTGTAGAGGTTGTTGTAGACAATCCACAGCCATAAATGTGTACAGTCATGTGCAATTACTAAGTGACAGTATTGATTAGTAAACAATATAGGCAACTGTTATAATACCCAGATACCATTCTCCACCCACGGATCATACACAGACACGCTTAGCTCTTACTCTCTTACACCCTTCCTTTCTTACTTTACTTTCTCTCTCTCTCTCTCTCTCTCCCCCTTTCTGGTGGATGTGGAAAAGTACATCTGTTTTGCATAGGCAGCAGCTTGAGTTTTGTAAGGAATGCTCATGATCAGCTGATGGCTTGTGCATGAATTGCAGTCCCCCACTTGCTAATTGCATGCGGAACAGCTGTGGTATTATTCCTGCAGCCAGTTGCATGGAAACACACTCCTATAACTAAGCACTTCATGTGGGTGTTGGCCCTTTTCCTTCACTGTGAGCAGGACTTCATGTGGGTGTTTGACAAACAGCATCACAGGAGGTAGTTGGAAATACCTCTTACAACATACATTGTGGAGCAGGCCAACAAACAGGAGGGGGATGTTTCAGACATGGGGACAGAATTACGTATTGTTCTACATTTGAAGTAATGTTGGTTTAACAGGGTTTGTGTGGATATGGCTGTTCTACGTGATTTCAAGTCTGGCATGACAGTGTTATGTGGCTGAGGAAACTCTCACCTGTAGGGCTATCTGCAAACTGCCCAAAGATAGAAGTCTTACATGTGTTGTGTTACTCACACATTTCCTATCTTTAGATATGCAGTAGCATACTCTGATGATTGCAGTCAGTACATGGTGACATCCATGTGAGTTACTGACTTCATATCCCTCAGAAGAGATATGTCATAACAAACCCTGTTACACCAGGAAATTTCTCAGTTTATCACAGCAGTATGTCAACATTGACCCTGTGTTTGTGCCTCTGACCCCCTAGTCTGTCACCCATTTGCCATATGTCATGCAGTAAGTGGTGCATATGTACAGTACATCATTCTTTACTGACATCATACATGATAACAAGCCAGTGAGATATCAGACTGCTAGACATGTTATGTATAGTAGGCCTTATATTTGAGGACAAAACCTGGACATTCTTTTGTACTGTGTACAGTAGTGAGGTCTGTGTACTTATGGTGATTGTTGACAGAGTGTGCATTGTGAATATGTTACTTGGCCTGTGTACAGACTGTGGTAGATGTCATTGTTCTTGTTCCTGTTCTATCTGATGTTGCACGCTGCTCCAGTTTATTGTACCCTATCAGTGTACATGTTTGTAGGGCCAGACTGACACATGTTCCATACCACAGTCAGGCATCAAACTACACTGTGTATTGGCCCAGTATATGTAGAGTTACTGTGTGAGTGGCTCATATGAGAGTGGTTTTGTTCACACAGTCCATATACTGAAATATTACTTAGGCTTACCATAATGTGACTGTGTTCAGATTGGTTGTGGGTATGCACTTTCGCACTGGTGTGTGTTACTGTGTGCTGTTACATGCCTGTAGTGCCTGCTATATTTGCAAGTACATGTGTATTCCCCCAAGTTAATGTTGTGGCAGTCTGCCTGTAGTTTGCACAGTGCTTTGTGACATGCCTAGCAGCTCAGTGTATTTACCTAGTGTGATGTTATGTCCAGATATTTGTCAGATGGACTGTTGCCTGGCCACCATAACTGTTATGTATTTCTGAAAAAGCAGTGGGATGATGTAAAGATGTACGTCACTAACTAGTGTGAAGTATGTGGCCTTGGGATCTCTGCTCCTCCGGTTAATATGTGTTAGGACAGACAGAATTGTGTGAATGCATCAACTGTGTGAGCTTATCTATTCCAGTATTTTTGTGATATACCCATTTACATGGCTGTAAACATCCACTTTGTAAGGCTTGGTCCACACGTCTTGCACTAAGGAGTTCTGTGTATACCTCAGCACTGACCAGATTGTGTCAGACTGTCCATGTTTATTGGTCATATCTCTGCAGTATTCCACAGGATCATTACTGTGATTTGTGTGGTACTTCACTATGATGATCTTATGATGTCTGTCAGTAACTGATGGCGTACATGTCAGTATCAGAAGTGACTTCCCACACATGTCTGTTAACACGACCCCTGTTACTGTAGCAACCTTCCACATTTATTCCTGCAATACTTACATGACATCCCCTTGAACTAAGAGGTTGTGACTATTGGTGCTGAGGTATGACTCCAGTACATGTTATGGGCATATGTTTTTTATATATATACATATATATATATATATATATATATATATATATATATATATATATATATATATATATATATATATATATATATATATATATATATATATACACACACATATATACACGTGTGTATATATATATATATATATATATATATATATATATATATATATATACACACACACACAAACATATATATATATATATATATATATATATATATATATATATATATATATATATATATAGACTGTTGGTTTAAATGTAATATCTGTTGCTGCTGATAATGATAAGGGAATGTTTACATGCTCACTATATATCTTATATCTTTATGTTAACTATTGTGAAATAGTACCAGTCCTACCCTTGACATGCGCTAACGCTTGTTTTTCTCCACACCACTTTGTCTCTTCTCTCTCCTCTCAGTACCATACTCTTCCTGTGCTATTCCTGCACTAGTCTCTAGAAACCAACCTATCTTGTGGAAAGGACCCTATCCAAATCCCTGCAGTTGCATCTCACAGCCTAAATTCCCTGCATCCTGTCTCAAGAAAACAAGAAAGTATGTTGCTGATCTCTATATCCTGCCAGTAAAATTGTAAACCATTGTACTAAAGCTTTAGGGGTTCAAAAGCATGCTTTAAGCCAGGACAGTCAGCAGTCTCTACCTCCCTCTCTTAACTACACTATTACCCACTTACCTCCTAACCTTCACAGTAACCCCTCTTACTTGCAGTCACCCCCTCCCAGTTCTATACCCAGCTAGCTCCCTCTCAAACTCACCTGCAATAGAAGACCCGGCCACTAGGTGGCACCCTCATCCCAGCCTTCACCTCCTGCTTACCATCTGTTCTCTTGTTTCCTTACCTTAACATTTCTGAACTCTCAGACCTCCTCTTAATACTCTCTCCTCACCCTTTACTAATACTGTCTACAATTTACCTATTCCATCACAGACTCCTTACTTATCTCTGCTCTTACCTACTCCTGGCTTAGCTAACTTACCTTCAGTATCCAGCTCTGCTGATTGTTTCTTTTCCAGCTGCTTTACTACCTGTTTCAACCCGCTCCATTCGCCCTGCGGGCTCACTCCACTCCTCTCCCTACCCCCAATTCCAACCCACCCCCATGGTTCCTACTCTTATACTATTTACCCACACGCTTTCCTCCTCCCATAACTCTCAGGCTACCTTACCATTGGCCACACACCCCATTCATCCTTCTCTAACCACTCCCTATTCTCTCCTACCACACCCTCCAATTTTTGTTCTTCCCTATCCACAACTTCCATACACCCATACCTACAACAAGACACCTAACTAATAATCCATCCAAATGTATAAACTATCAATACGAACATACTTACACTTTCACCTGTTACTTCTACTACTTATTCTACCACCATTACTTTTAGCCTACATACTTACCTCCTATGAACACTCATTATATCCACACCTTCATAACCCCAGTAAGCTAATTACCTCTTCTTCCCTACCAGCACTCTCAAAACATGTAAACATAACATCTACACCCAGCTATCTACTGTCAGGATTTCATAGAATACTCCACATTAGGTACTATAATCATAATCCCAGAAAATCTCCACATCTATAAAGAAGATTCCCAACTCCAGCCTTTCTAATACAACTCCTCTCATTAAAAGATGGAGACATCCACCCAAATCCTGTCCCAATAACACTACCTACCACACAACTCCACAATCTCAATCAATTCAACACTCATTCCCTTACTCAACCAACAAACTCTCTCTTCATAGCCCACCTCAACATACGTAGCATTAATAATAAAGTCTCACAACTCCATGCTCTCTTAGAAGTCTACTCTTTCGACATTCTTTGTTTAACAGAAACCTGGTTAAAGCCTGTAACTAAAGACAATGAAATCACCCCACCCGGATATAATATATTTAGATCTGACCGTGTAGCAAAGAAGGGCGGGGGGATTGCTATCCTATTTAAATCAGGTTTACAGATCACCACATATGCCCTTAAACCACCTGTAGATTCTACTGCTGAAATTCTTATTTCCAAACTTCAACTCAACACTTTCAAATCCATCTATATTATCTGTATCTATCTACCTCCTGGCAATAACAATGCCACCATAGAAGATATCCTCTGCTGGCTATCACATAACCTGCCCCAAGAAACCATTATCCTAGGTGATTTTAACATAGATTGGAACTGCTGTTGCAGCAGCCACCCTACCACCCACATTAACCTATTTGGTTTCTCTCAAATCATTACCTCCCCTACCAGGATAAACAAACCCAATAAGAAAGAAAGTACCTTGGATTGGATTCTTATAAATAACCATCCCCACACATATGAATCTGGAACCCTCTGTGATGATAACAGTGACCACTCACTTACCTACATTATCAGGCATAAGACCAATGTCTCCATTCCAGCCACTTTCAAGTTTATTAGGTCCAAGAAAAACGTTAACCCTGATCTCTTTCAAAGTGAACTAAGAGCATGCAATTGGTCTCCCTTAAAACACCTCCCATTGGAGGAAGCTGTTAAATACTTTAATTCCAAATTCCTCACCATTCTAGATAACCATGCACCAAACCACTCTATTAGAATCAAAACTAAATCTGCCCCATGGTTGTCAAAAGAAACCAAACAAAAAATCCGCCTCAGAAATAAATACTGGGCCAAATGGCGTATGACAAAAAACTCTGCTGACCGTCAAAACTTTAGACAACTGAGAAATGACACTAAGAAAGCTATACTGTCTGATAAAAGAAACTACTACTTACAGTTCCAGCAAACTAAACATAATAACCCACAAAAATTCTGGGCAAGTATTAACCAACTACTACACCCAGGTCAATCCATTACACCTAACCCACAAGCCACAGACCAGGGGAACCCAAAGCACACTGCCAATGCCTTTAATACCTTTTTCACTGAGGCCATTCAAACACTTGCCAGTCACCTGTCACCTAATAATTTCACTTTACCTATCTCTAACACAACTCCACCCCCTCCATTTCTCTTTCAACCTGTCCCTACAACATATTTTCTTTCCCTTATCCAAAAACTTAAACCTTGCTCTCCTTCAGCAGATCAATTACCAGCTGAATATCTACAGAAATCATCCAAATCTATCGCCTATCCCATTTCCATTCTGATTAACAGAACCATTAGTGAAGGACACATCCCAAGCATCTAGAAAGTCTCCCATATTATCCCCCTTCATAAAGGTGGAAACTCTACTGAATTCTCCAACTACCGTCCCATAGCCCTACTTTCACCTTTGGCAAAACTAATGGAAAAATGCATCCATAAGCAACTGCTAGACCACCTAATCCAAAATAACTTACTTTCCAGCTGTCAACATGGTTTCAGACCTTCCCACAGCACTACTACTGCCCTCCTTTCCTTTACTGACTGTATTAACAAAAACCGAAATGCCAATATGCTTTCCTCAGCACTATTTATCGATCTGTCCAAGGCATTTGATATGGTTAATCACCAAATACTTCTAAATATCCTCAAATCCCTCTCACTAGATACACTCACTATTAAATGGTTGCAATCCTATTTAGATAGACAACAGGCGGTACTTTGGCACAACACTCTATCTACCCACCTGCCCATTAACATTGGCATCCTTCAGGGGTCCATATGAGGTCCTCTTCTTTTCTCCATATTTATCAATGACCTTCATCTAGCAATCCCCAAGCTACATGCATTCAATATGCCGACGATTCTACACTTATATGCACAGCCACATCCACTTCTAAACATCACTCCCTTACCCAAGAAGTATTTAATATAGTAGAACAATGGTTTACACAACATTGCCTTCTGTTGAACCCCAAAAAAACTAAACTCCTCCTTTTCAATCCTACTCGTAAGACCGTCCCAATAGATTTCTCAGTTACATCCACCAATGGTACTCCCATATCACCTGACCTAACTATCAAACTACTTGGTATTACCATAGACAACAATCTTAACTTTGACACCCATATCAACAATACTATAAAAACCGTTAACAAAAAACTAGGCTCTATCTACAGAGTCAAACCCTTCCTTTCACCAACAGTCAGAATAGCTATTGCTTATACCCATCTAATCTCTACACTTCTCTGTGCCTCACCCATATTTACTAATTTATCTAAAAATAACCTCACCAAACTGGAAATATCCTACAATAACATTGCCAGGTTTGCTACTGGCAACCCATTCAGAACCCACCACTGCTATAATCTTAAGCAGTTTGGATGGCTAGAAATTCAGAATCTGCTTAAATTCCACCAACTAACCATTGCCCATAAGACTCTTTACCAACCTTCCAGTACTCCTATACTAACTACCCTCATCATTCCCTATAAGAATCTGAAATCCTTGGCTCATCACACAAACCTCTTGTAAACACCTCTAAATCTAATAACAGGGCTGGGGACTCTCTTTTCAGTAATACTGTTGGAAAATCCTGGAACCTTCTCCCTAGTGAACTTTCCTCAGTTTCCTCCACATCTCTTTTCAAAAACAGACTGAAACTTTTCTTAAGAACACACTGGTTATGCCCCTGTACTAAACCTGACTAATCATTTTTCTACTTTTTCTACTCATAACAGGCACTGCCTACCCACTACTTCCCTACAACTAGTTCTACTTTCCTTACTTGCCACATTACCTTTTTCCTATTTCTTACCCTTCTTTTCATCCCCTAGGCTTACTCATAGTGTGAAAACTCTTTATTTTTATAATTACACAATATGCCTCTTTTATTTTAACTTTCTGTATTCTATCTGTAATTTGCACTGTACCTGCCTACTGCACTGCAAAGTATTTCTGCCCTCTCTGTAATTTTTCCATTGTACCTGCCTTTGGCACTGTGAAGTATTTCTGTCCTCTTTGATTTTTCCTGGGTTAACTTCTATTGTTCTTTGTAAATATAAATGTATTATTTCCTCTTATCCCAGACCTTATCTCCCAGACTATAGTATATTATTAGACCTGTATTTTTTAGTATTGTACCTGAATTTTGAAATGGGAGGTATTTAGACCTTCATGATAATTTCTGTATTAACCTGTAACATAACTGTATGTAAAAATGTTTTTTGTTATTTTTTGCAAGGAGCTTATCTCCCCGGGCCTCTACTGAAAATGGACATGTATCCAGTTAGACTAGCCCGGTCAACAAATGTAAAATAAATAAATAAATAAATATATATATATATATATATATATATATATATATATATATATAGATAGATAGATATATAGATATATACTCTATATATATATATATATATATATATATATATATATATGTACATACACACACACACACACACACACACATATATATATATATATATATATATATATATATATATATATATATATACATACACACACACATATATATATATATATATATATATATATATATATGTAACAAATTGATTTATTAGGAAATCCAAGTAAATGTAAGCGCTTTCAGATGCACAAATATGCAACCTTCATCAGACAAACAATTCAAGTTAATCAAGGGTTTAAAAACTAACACTTAATGACATCATCACCACTTAATCATATATTAAAGCTACAACTCTCCCCTTACCATAAATAGTATACAATACATACAATATATACAATATAAAAAAAAATCATATATGTATAACCTTCACATCCAGGAAGTCAACTGTACTAAAAGAGCTCTTCATGGTGAACCTCAGGAAACTGGTGCATCTATTCAAATGTGAAAAAAGTAGCAATATATATATATATATATATATATATATATATATATATATATATATATATATATATATACATATCCTTGCTATGTGTAAACATGACTGTTGTATATACCTTCCCAGATGTATCACACCATATTTATCTGATATGTGTATATTTAGATATAACATACTTGATTCAACTCTAATATCACTAACAAGTACTACACAATTGCAGAAGTCAAAGCAGTTGTTCACTACTATTCAGTATGTGTACTGACAGATATATTGGAAAAAACAACAGCCATTTTCACAACTGTGATGGCTTAGTGGTTAACTGCTGTGACTATAATGTACAGGGTCCTGGTTTCAAGACCTGCAATGGCTGTTTAGTTTGTTGCTAGGCAGAACAAGGACTGTTGGATACAGAGTGGTTAAGGCAGTTTTGTGCAGGTTTGCCTGACAGTAAGCACCAACGTATGGTTAAACAACAAACCACCTACACCTTGTAGGCTTTGCTTAACAGTGTGCAAATCTGCTTAACATTTATATTGAAAACAATGCTTACACCTGCTAAGCATGGCTCAGCCCCGGTAACCAGTGATCACATTCCAGTCTAATGAAATACCATGGTAATGACATCTTTAATAAGTCTATTCAATTCCATGTACATAACATGCTTCTATGTGCTGTCATTACAGTAGCAAGGGGTGTGAGTATACTGTCTGGGGGACTTGAGTATATATATGGCTAGTACAACTAGATTTTCCTTTTGTATGTGTTTCATACATGGGTAGTATCCCAGGTTATATGCAGTCCCACTTGCATGTATTGTATCATTACATTACTATTGTTAACAGTGCTTTCCCAAATAAGAGTAGATTGCAGATTGTAGCACTGGAACCATACACCCCTGCATGCAAAGCTGGACTCTGAGTACTAACTATCATGTTTTTGGTGTGTGAGCTGTGTGTTATTAAGTACTTGCTACTGGATATTGATCTGATATGTGGATATTAACTGTAGACTACTATGTTTATAGGACATGACATTGAGGACTGCTGTCATATAGTAATGGCACACCTATCAGTGTCAGACGTCTATCTGTCAAAACAGTAATCCTAATGCATAACCTGTTGGCTAGCTGATTTCTGTCTATCCTCTGTACAGATGTGCAGATGTCAGGTATCCATCTTGGCTGCTTACAGGCAATCTGTGCTTGACTGAAACTGACATGCCTACCCAGCTGTGTTATGAATGCCACAGCTAGGACCCCCCCCCCCCTGTATGCACCACATGCCATGGACACCTCAACTAGACTACCACAGTCAACAGAACATGCTTGGGTACAGGTCTCCAACCCAGACACTGGCCATGTTATATAATATATGTTGCATACATGTCAATTGGAGCACCTCACTGGCTCTGCAAGAGACAACCAGATGACTGGATGTTGCATTTAACTGTCACCCTGAGGATCACTCACGTGGCATCAGTTGATAGATGGCCTGTTGACTAATGTCAGGTGGCATGATAACACTGTACCCTCATCCCCCTACTCTTCTCATCTCTCCATGGACAATATCCTGGTACACACCTAGGAATACCTGCACCTATGCACCCCAGTACTGACAAATGTGTCAGTGTGCATTGCTGAGAATAACAGTGTCTCTGTTTGTAAACCTGCAGTTGATAATACCCTGAGGACCTTCTCATACACTACACCCCCCCATTGCCATAGTTAGAAATGGCTGCTGCTGTAATGGACATTAAATGTACCTTGTTACACTCTTCACCCTATGGGCCACCTGGAGGTTGCAGTATCAGCACAACACTGTTGTACAAATGGGTAGATAGGCATGGGTTACCCTCCGAGTCCTGGCAAGTGTGTGTATGTGTGCAAGTGTGTATATTTGTAGGATACAGATTCTGAAGCCACCTTCTCCAAATACAATACATCTGACCATACAGTATAAGGCATAGTGATGTTGCTGACATTAGGAGAGCCATGACAAACCATCACCCTACTATCCTTGTGGCATGTGCAATAAATGCATATCCCTGTAGTAGCACTGATGAGCTAGACAAGGGGTTGTATTGCAGTCCTGGTCAATGTGTGATTGTAGGTATGTCAGAGTATAATCATGGGTTTCAGTGAGTAAAATATCCAATGTGCGGTGTGGGTGCTGGGTATACCATGGTACCCCCAGTACATGTCCCAAGGCCCACTGTATGAGGACCACTGTCACCATCAACCATACAGGTAACTGAGTACACTATCCAGCCCAATGATGCATGTTCTGTGTGCAAATTATCTGTAACAGAATGGACTCACTGACAAGGTAGTTAGCACTGATAAACCCAGGTCTCTCAGATGTGTCTATGACTGTTATGTGTTTGTCAATGTGTATATGTCATTATGAATGTATTATTCATTAACACCTAGTACACCCCCCATTACCATACTGTACAAGGCCTGGTGATGTTCCTGACTTAACAAAAACCTTGCAACACACCTCATCCTAAAAGCTGTGTGGTGTATGCAATTAAGGCCAAACACATTAGTGGCAATAAGTACCTAGGTAGGGGTTCTACTGTCAGTGTTTCCAAGTAAGTGAGTGTGTATGTGGAGGGATCTACTTCAGGTTGTAGAAAATGCATGTTCCAGGAGGTCATCTGTCTGAGAACTGACTGACAAATGCTAACATTTCGAAGGAATCATGTCGTGGAAATTAATTCCATCAAAACTAGTAGTAGATGTGTAAATGCCCACTTCCGCACTGTATAGCTGTACAGTGATACTGGAGTTGGTATGTATAGTTGGTTGTCGATAATGTGGACACAGCCACCCTCGTTGGGGTTATTGTTGTGTGTATCCCCCCACTTAGTCTAATGCAATACTGTACAGTTTATGTTAGCAGGTAAAGTAGTTGTCATTCACACCGTGTGCAGCTCTACATCACCCCACACCCTCACTGTGTGCAGCTCTACACCACCCCACACCCTCCAAAGTGTAGGACTGTGCCACCCACACCAGCACACCTATGTTTACCAATGCCTGGATTGCACTACATTGGGGAAGGGGGACCTGCCAGTACGATCGTCAATGATATTAAAGTAGCAGACTGATTATTTACTGATGTGATGTTTTGCCTATTTTGTCTTGGTGGAATTACATGGGCTAAAATGGGTTCACTGCAAAATTAAGTACATCCATGTGTACAGTATTCTCTGTGTATTGCATCAACACCGAAACCTCTGTGGTGTGTGCCACCCAGTACACTTACCATTGTCCACTGTAGAAGGGCTGCTGACATCAGCCACCATGCACTCACCCACCTGTATACACCCCTCAGACCTATCAGCCATGTGGCATATGCAGTAACTATTATACAGACCTGTTACTTGTGTTCAGCTGTACCCAGGATATGACACAGTCAATGTGTCACCACAGTGCCATACCCCTTGTAGGAAACAATAGCAGATCAACATCCTGCTGACACAAAGACACCTACAACACAAACTGAATACATTATGGAGACCACTATCAGTCAGTGTTAATAACATCTATAATGCATCATGGCTGGACAGCTACACATCCTGACATGTAAGCATTAAACTTTCCTGCTGAAAATGTGTTACACAGCATTACATTGCTACACCTTAGTACATTCACCCTGTGCATCAGAACCATATTAGCCTGTCCCTGCATCGATGTTATGGATGACAGGGATGTGGCACAGGTATCATCATATGCACAGGGTATGTTGTGAGTTTGCCAGAGACCTAGGCTGAGCCGTTTGGTTAACATTGTGAGTGTGTGTGTGTGTATGTGTGTGTGTGTGTGTGTGTGTGTGTGTGTGTGTGTGTGTATGTGTGTTTGTGTTAGGGTGTTTCGTTATTAATTGGGCTGTGCAGATGTGGTGTGTGTAGGTATGGAGGTGCCCTAGCTGTGTTGGTGATGTGTGTGTGTGTGTGTGTGTGTGTGTGTGTGTGTGTGTGTGTGTATGCACACAGTTCAGCCATTTGGCTGCCCTATATAGGGGTTTTTTGGACAGCTGCAGACCGTACATGGCAGGGTGTGCAGTTCACCATCTCTGGCCATGGAAACGAGAACTGTGCCTGCCAGGAGTTCCATGGGCACTACCAGGTACAAGGCCAGATATAGTGCTCTCCCTGATGATGACAAATGTCCGCTGGATCTAGGTCCCTGTTGGGACTGGCCAGGGCCACATGCAAGTGGCCTGCTGTGTTGTGGTGTGGACAGCACCCCCCCGCAGTGCTGGTGCTGGCACTGCCACTACTGGAGCGGCTCTGACTTGTTGCAAATCCATGCAGACCTCCACCTTTTGGTGTTGCAGACCTAGATCCCCGTGGCTGTTGCCCTACTCCCACCATATGCTCTAACAGAAATTGCACAGTCGAGGAATCCCACCATCTCACCCAACTGTCTATCCAGGACTGCTGCAAAATAATGGTGGGCACCTGCGAGATCACAGATGTTGTCAATAACAGCAGAATGAGTAGCCCTCTGGAGCCTCAGAACCTGTCTGGTATAACAATCCATACGTGCCTGTGCCTCCATGACTGCCCAAAACATGCATCTGGTGACACCTGCTGTGGCACTTCTGCCAGGGGCATGATGGCCAGCAGCCCTCCTACGAGCACCACTGTACATCTGCCTTTGTGGTACCTCGCTAGTCATCTGGCTATGGCTGCTGTGTACAGACACAATTGTGATAGTCACCACACTGTCCTGTCCCATGCCACCACCCGCCAACTGTCCCTCATCTATGGCCACTGGCAATGGGGTATGTACAGGCAATGTGACTGTGTGCAGGGATGGGATGGATAACAGTGGGATGTCAACCGATGGCTCAGCTTCGGCCCCTGACAACCCCACATGTGCATTACCATACCTATCATCATCGTCAGAGTCTATATGGACACTAACATCAGTTTGCCTACAGGAGGGACCCTGACCCACCTCACCACCTGTGAGGGGAAAACAGAAAATGTACTTACCTCTACACATGCGCACGTGTGCATGTGCACATGCGCACACACACACACACACACACACACACACTTACAGGTGAGGTGGCACAAAGATATTACACAGATCTCTCATTACCCAACTGTCAACATGCATGACATATGGCACTCAACAGCATGCACTGCAGCTATACTCAATCCCTGTTATCAACATGATACATCTCTGTGATGCATGAGTTGTTTTAGTAGGTGATGCCTCTTCCCCTGGAACACACTACACCCATGTACACAGTATTGCTGTGCACCTGTTTAGCACCCTGCCATATACTGTGCACCATACCTCACAAGTGTACACACCATTGTTGAATGTGTATATGTGTGGCAGTTATTTTTGCTCTGTTGCTCACTTTCCCTATGTGATCATCTGAGACATACCTGGGTTGATATGAGGACAGATGTCAATAGTGAATGCCTTACATCTGATTTGCAGATCTTATCAGCAGTGCATGTATGAGCAATAAAATCCAATTATACTGACAACCTTCAAAGTGTACTGTGGCTATGAGGAGTGTACACACCCTTATTGACATGCCACCCTCTTCCCTGATATGCCATGGGGCCACAATACTGCACATGTTAACATTACACACACCTGATATGTGACATATGACCTGTGCAATCAAATGCAGTATCAAACAAATATGTTAGTTGTGCAGATGTTGATTGGGATGCATACAATATGTGGGTTGCATAAGTGCGCACACCCTTAACACAATGGTTTGTTGCAGCACCTATTAAGTGAACTACAGGAGTCACTATTCCTGAAAGGGGCATACTAGCATGGCCCATCTTCACTTGCCATTATTTGGTCACTCTGCCCTACAAATGTCCCTCAACTCTACCAGATTGCAAGGTCAGCTGATGTACACAGCTCTTGGCGGTCACACAGTGCCTTCACTATTACTGTGGAGTTAGGGTTATGTCTGGCATACTGCATGACCTTGACTGTGTTCAGCTACAGCCAGTCTTAGTGAACTTTGGATGTATGCTTCAGTTCACTGTTGTGTTTCAGGATGACACCCCCCCCCCATCCTCAGCCTTTTTGCAGATGCTTGACAACTATGGGCCACACATGAGTGTCATTTTGCACCCAAATTCAGAACACCATGTCTACCAGCCTAGTTCCTGCTAATGAACAGCAAACCTAAAGGTGTACACTGGCACCAGCAAGGTACAGATGGGGATGGTGGGCCTGAGGTGGAATGAGGTGTTGCTTGTGCAGCACATGTATCTTTATTAATACTGTCTGTAGGTTACACCAGCCTTGGTCTCGGTACACCATTACACATTGCAACACATGCCTTTGGGAGACTTGCTGTTATGCATATGCTACCTGTAGAGAGCCCTGGATGATGCCTCCTGTGGAACAACTCTTCCATCTGATTACCCTAACCCATAGGCCACACTTATGCAGAGTCCAGGTAATTGTCAACACAGGTACTGCACAGGCAGTACTTGCTAGACATTCCTGCAAGTCTCTCAGTGTTGCTGCATGTTTCTGGGCAGCCTCTGTGACCAGTTTGCAGTATGTGTTGTCATCTGTCTTGGATGGGTATCTGTTTATTTTCTACATTAATGGTGTCCCATACTTCATCATCACATACATGACTGTCTGCACTGTTTGCCATGGTATATGCAATGGAGAGGTAAGGCTGTGTCTCCCACTCCTGAGTGGTACCTTTTAGATATGGGATCCATTCCATAGTTTGTAAGATGTGTGCCAGCAATGGCTGCCTCTGTTGCAGGTGAGCGGGCAAATGTCATGAACATACTTCTTGGACAGCAGACCATTACTTAGTGTGACATTGAGGACCCGTACTTGATGGAAGGTGTGTACTCAAGATGAGTGAATGCTGCAGTACCTCAAAAGCTGCTTCCACAATATGTTATTTGGAGTGTGTGCACACATATGCTTCCAATGTTTGCTAAGTTATGTATTCCCCATATTTGTCGTCTTAACATAGGATTCCATATTACACATTCATTGCTCATGTTAGGATCACATTACAAGTTGTAAAAGTTGTGGAATGTGGTATTGTGATATGCCGTTGTGTAGATCTGTAACAGTTGCCATTGTAATACTGGTATATACACTGTTGTAGCTACTGTATAAGGGTAATGTTTCAGACATGTCCCTACTGTAAGCCATTTGTCCCACCATTATGTTTATCTCTGTCCACACATCTTGCACTGACAGGTTGTTAGTTATACTGCAGGACTCTTACATACCCTTCAGATATGCCATCAGGGTGAGCACTGTGATGCAGTGCAGTTAACAGCAACAATAAGTGAACATGTACAGCATGCATTATGGGTAGGTGTGTTAAATGTGTGCATGGCAAATACCATGGCCATAACATGGCTGGTGTATTGGCAAACCTAAACAAAAGAACTCCATACTCACCAGCTACAGGCTGCTGCTCCAGAGGTATATCAGAGGGACATACATAGTTGTGTGAGAGATGTGATGTCAGTAGCCACACCAGTGGCATTGGTACAGGGTGGGAGCTGCATTTCAGTACATCAACAGTACAAACCTACAATACTACATATTATGCACATCTGTTCATTACTATACTGCAGCAACAGACTATGCTATCTGACATATGCATGAAGATACTTTACAGATGAAGATGGATAAGTAACAGTGGTCTACTAATGTGCCCTGGGGCCTTACCTGCATGCTCCTCGTCCATTGTGTGGGTAGCACCCACCTCCACAATGCTATCTTCAGGTTCTTGACTTGGCTGGCGGGCAAGTGCCCCAAGGCTTGAGAGGAGCCCCTCAACATGTGTCAGTGGAGGCTGGATGGCATGACCCCCACCTGTGTCTAGCTGTTCCCTCCTAACTGCAGCAGCATGCTGACAGGCATGGTGGATGAGGTCAGTGCAACGATGTCACACCTGCTCATAACTATGGTTATGCAGGCCGACATTGTTTACCTTGTGGATGAGCTCATTCCACAGGGCAGTCCTCTCCTGCAGATCATGGGTCATACGCCCAAAGAGGGTTCTGTGGTGATGCACAATAAAGTTGAGGAATATGCCATTCTCCTGTGGAGTGAATGCAGGGAATTGCTCTCTTGACATGCTACCCAGAAGACATAAACAGGAAAAAAGGTCTGAGAACCTCATACTGCAAGGATATAATAGTTGTTAATTGACATCCCCCCCCCGCCATATCTGCAAAACAAAATCTGAACACACACATCAGTGGGTATGTTTACACCAAACCTACTGTTGGGACATCTATCCTATTGTGCAACAAATATTGAAATGTGTTTCTATTCATGTTCCATGTTGAAACACTTATCATTGATGTCCTGTTGCTAACAATGTAACCTGCATGCCATTGTAATGGCCACTGTGGTTCCATGTATGCATGTCTTCTGTTTGCTGTGCAGCTGTTCCAAATCTGGTGTTTTGGGTTAATGGGAATACGTATACATGCTGTTATAACTAATCCTGGATTGTGTTGACTATTACTACCCGCATATGTTCTAAAATTGTAACAAATAGCATGTTTGGGAAGGCTGTTCCCAGCAGAACCACCTCTCCCACCTCATCTGGCTGTGGCACCAGGCCACAGAACATCTGGGACCCAACCCGGGGCCTCGTCATCTGCTGGTCCTGCACTACCTTCAGTGGAACCACCTCAGGGGATGGTGCAAGTAACCCCCTGGGAGCGCACACAGACAGGATTCTGTAACCTGAAGTCAGGTCTAGGGTCTGATGCATAGGGAGCTCTGCAGAGAATTGTGGGATCTGCTACACCACCTTGAGCCCCTCGTGACACAAGTAGAGGCTCTGCCTGCCAGTCCTGCTCAGCCCCCAGCACAGCCACCTTCAGGGCCGTGAAGGTGCAGTGGTGACTGCCCATGGTTGGGGACCTCAGTCCCACTGTTTCCATATGGGGGCTCATGGGCTTCCAATTTCCAAACACCCCTCCCCGTCCAAGGTGTTTACCCACCACATCTGTCATATACTGCCCCTGTATGCTGTCTTGTCTGTCTTGTCTGCTCCTGCTCCCGGGGGGGGGGGAGCCCAATCCCCTGAGGTGGTTCCACCCGAAGGTGGTGCAGGACCAGTGGACAAGGACGTCCTGGGATGGGTCTCAGATGTCCTGGAGCCTGGTGCCACAGCCAGATGAGGTGGGACAGGTGGGTCCACTGGACCGGCCTTCCCAAACATGCTATGGTGTTGCAGTTTTAAAACATATGTGGGTTAATAATAGTCAACACAATCCAGGATTAGTTATAACAGCATGCATAGATATTCCCATTAACCCAAAACATCAGATTTGGAACAGTTGCATAGAAGCAGGACACATGCATATATGGAACCACAGTGGCCATTACAATGGCATGCACGTTACATTGATAGCAACAGGCCACCAATGATAGTACTTCAAGATGAACATTAATAGAAACACATTTCAGTATTAATTGAATAGGACATATGTCCCAACAGTAAGTTTGGTGTAAACATACCCATTGATTTGTGTATTTAGATTATTGTTGCAGATATGGTGGGGGGGGCAGCTGTCAATTAACAACTTATATATCCTTGTAGTTCTCACAACTTTAATGATCATTGCTCTAATCATTAAGGTACAGGTATTATTACATTACCCTATGGCCTTGGTTTGGTGGCCAGTAGTATGTTTGTAAACAAGTGTATACTTAACTGTCTTATAGCTAAATTCTACATCTCTTACCTGGTATACTTTTGGAGGGAATGTTTGCTAACACTACCTGACTGTTTCTACACATATTCCCAGATTCTGAGTTAATATTATGCACATACCTCTCAATCTCTTATTGCACACACTCTGGTCAAAGCTTGACAACATGGGGTACAACTAGGGACATATTTTGAATATTGTTCTCACAAACTTGGAGGGCTGATAGAGTGGCAGGATTTCTTTTCATATACATTTTCTGAAGGTTTTGAGGTCTGAAAATCAAATGTATGTCATTATTTGCTGACTACAAATCTAAGATCATCCCACTGATTTGCCATGGGGACAGGGGAACAGCCAGAATATATGAGCCAATTATCTGGACATTCTGAAAGGATGTGTACAGTCAAGAGATATGATTATGCATACAGCTTACTACCACTCACAGGATTCAAACCATGGCTATGTCTGATAACAATACCACAATTTAAGTGTCAGCAGAGTGTGTTGTTTGAATATTGCTATATATCTCTTCAGTGTTTTCTGTCTAAGCCTCTCGTGGTTGTACAATCTGACCTTGTAATTACAACAGTCTCATACAGACATTCTTAGACATATTTTTATGTAGCACAGTATGAGAAACAGTGGTTGACACAACAATACTATTCTAATATCAGATGTTACTGAATGCTACATGTGAGCCATACAATACCAGAGTAAACACTACCAGTGCAGGATTTCAATCTTTATTGGCAGGCACAGTTTTCTTATCTGACAGACCTGTGGAGGGAATGTTTGTTAACACTACCTGACTGTTTCCACACATATTCCCAGATTCCGAGTTAATATTATGCACATACCTCTCAATCTGTTAATGCACACACTCTGGTCATAGCTTGAAAACATGGGGGGTAGAAATAGGGACATATTTTGAATACTGCTCTCATAAACGTGGAGAGTTGCTACAGTGACAGGTTTGTTTTTATATACACTTTCTGAAGGTTTTGAGGTATGTCATTATTTGCTGACTAAAATTCTGAGATTATCCCACTGATTTGCCAGGGGGACAGGGTAACAATCAGAAAATATGAGCCAATTATCTGGACACTCTGAACAAATGTGTACAGTTGAAAGGTATGATTATGCATACAGCTTACTATCACTCACAGGATTCGAACCATGGCTGTGTCTGATAAAAATACAACAATTTAAGTTTCAGCAGAGTGCGCTGTTTGGCTATTGATGTTTATCTCTTTAGTGTTTTCTAAGTCTCTCTTGGTTGTACAATCTGACATTGTAATTTTAACAGTCTTATACAGACATTCCTAGACATTTTTATTTTGTAGCACAGTGTGGGTAACAGTGGTTAATATAACATTACTTTTCAGAGAATGCAACACTAAAAATGTCATACAGTACCAGAGTAAACACAATCAGTCCAAGATTTAGAGCTTTATTGCCAGGCAGTTATAGTTTTATTTAAATATGACCTATATTGGACTATTACTGTCATATTGTCTGGTTTATTCAGCACAACCCATACACAAAACAGTTTTTATACTGTCAGCTGACTTTCTACTACTTTTATATTTATTTGGTATGACTACTACAAGCAGGATTGTTACTCACCAGCCTTGTGATGCAGCCTTTGTAGCCTACTCGCATGGGCTTCCTGATTCACAGCCCACTCAGCTGCAGCTGTAAGGGAAATAGACAAATATTTAGCCATACCTATCCATCATATACACAGGCTAGACATTATTAAACAGTTACTGGTATGAGTTCTTACATACTGCTGGGACATTACTCATCTGCCTTGATTCTTGGACCCACTGGTCCAAGAGCTCCCACTTCCTCCATTTCAAGTTGGCGTAGTGGTGCCTGACCTGCTCACCAGTCTGAGGGATACCAGTGACACTGGTGAGGTCATGGGTGAGATGGTCCCAGGCTTCCACTTTATATTGGGAGCCTTGGTACTGGCCCTGCAGCAGTATCTTGTCATGTTTTTTACCAGGAGTCCTACCATGACCTTGGACTCCTGGATGCCCTAGCGCTGCACGCAGAAGCTCAATCCCTCTCCAACTTCAACCATTCTGCCTACAGTGGGAAGCTGCAACTAATTATGAGATGTATTCTCACCTGTGGGGTTTAAATATGGCTGATTTCCCACCCTTTGCCATGATTGGATGGTTTTGAATATGCTGAGCTAAGTTAAGCTACAGGCAAACCTGCTTAGCTAGGGTTGGCATTGCTTAAAGGGGCAGGGTCAGCACTGCTTACCAATGGGCAAATCCATTTAGCTGGGCTACTCATTGCTTAGCAGTCATATTTACACAATGCTTACACCTGGTAAGCAAAGCTGTGCAATGCTTATCATTGCTTATTTTTCATTTTATAGACTATCTGCTGTATGGCATTGATTCATCATTCATTACATATTATAAATTTGTTTACTGTCCCTGACATCCCCCAATGTGCTTTCATTACATTTATTCATGTATGACTATACTTGTATGGGGCACTTGTGTTTATATGGGGATTTTACAACTTTATTAAACTGACATCTCACATCTGGACCTAATGCAGTACTCCAGTTAACAAATATATGTTATTTAGTAGGTAATACAAAAAAAAATGTTTATGCACTGCTGTCACATTTAAAATGTGAATTGGTTACAGTGGGGACTGTACAAGAATGGCTGTTTGCAAAGCATGCGCTCTAACCACTACACTATTGCAATACTGCTTATGTTGGATGTCTCTTGCTATTTAACTTCTTGTGCTGTTTAAGCTGGACTAAGCGTAGCTAAGCAACGGGCACACACCCACACCTATGCTTAAACTTTATCGCATTTATGTGCTATTTTTGCTATACCCTTCAGAATATCCCTGCTAATGCTAAACCCTGTACTTTTATTAGCTTTCTGCTTCATGGTGGTGGGACATTTGTCCCTTTTGCCTTTGACCACTTTTGTTTTTCTGACGGGTTGGGGGTGTTATGAGCATTCTTGCTCATTTTAATTGCTGAAAGGCAATTCTGGAGTGCAGGGGCATGTGTTTTGTGAGAGCTCTGTTCTCAGACACACCCCCTGCACTCGTACACAGCTCCGTGTCCATTTAACAACACAGGCAGTACGCCTTGATGAATATGCAAGGTGCACTGCCATGCTATGCAGGAACAGTCCCTGCCATGCAGGAATAACTTATTCATGCACGGCTGCTTGCCGAATCCCAGGGTATGTAAAAACAAAAACATCAGCATTGTACTAACAACCATTCATTATTAAATAATTATTATTATAATAATAAATATTATATGTTAATAGACTTTAACCATCATTATACTAAGAATACATCTTAATTAAAAAAATCAACAGAGTAAGGTCTTGGGCGCTAAGCCCTTCTTCTGATAAGAAATACTCTTGAAATCTGACACCAAATTTTTCACACAAATAAGAACCAAATCATTTTAAAGCTTAGAAATTGCATGGCTTGTGTCACTTCCTTATTATAATTTATTTAATCTATTAAAATGTAAAGTAAGCTTAACAGGAAAAATATAATTAACATCTTTGCCTGTATAAGCAACAAAACATAAGGTTTCTGTATATACTATGTACCACAATTTAACAGAGGTGTTTGTTCTCAGTAACTGAATATCAGAAGATTAGTATTTTATTTTCAAAGAATTAATTACTGATGTGTTGTTTAATCTGATATTCCTATAATCCACGAAAATGTATGCGTGCTCCCAATGATACTAACTGTATCAAGTGAAAATGTGTTAAACAAAGGAGTTCTAAAATGGCTAATTTTTTATGCCAACTTCGCAGACACATTAGGGACTCAAGTGATTTTTATCATATATTTCTGAGATGATTTTATAGAGTGACACACTACTCATACCAATAGGTGCCAATGCATTATATAGGAGTATTGCACAAGATCTTGGAGTAGAATCAGTGTACAGTGTGTTACATATTTATTTCTAAGTATAACATATTTAATACTGTATTTATTTCTTGAACGCATTACGACTAGTATCCAAGATGAACATTACAGATGATAGGGTCACCCATGGGCCAGAACTATGCAATTACTTTATTTATTCCAGCTTTAATTATTATTTTGGTAACTGGGCTCACCCCAGCCCATTTACTGAGGGGACCCGCAGAGAAAAGATCCAAAAAGAGAAAGAAGACAAACAAGACAAAAAGTAGGAAAAAAATAATAACTGATTTTGCAGATGCTTATTACAACAATCTGATTACAGAAGTTAAACTACAAACATTGACATAACTAACAAGAATACAACATAATAAGTAGCTGAGAGAAGTAGGTGGTCCTTTATGGTATGCCAGCTGTTTCGGCATGAATCTGTAATCTTGGTTGGATGGGAGGGAGAGGTTGTTGGATACTGTGATACTGGAGGTAGATTAAAAAAGAAATACTAAAGATAAGAAGTGAGATGCCCAGAAAGAGTGATAAGTGGTTGAAGACAAATGCACATTTGGCAAAAAAATTATACACTGAGGAAGAACTAAACCTTGCCACAACAGTGAAAGAATTAGGTCCTTGTAGATGATAACTTTTCAAGTGATACATGTATGACTACTACCATCACCAAACCAGTTGCCCATCTGATATCCATGGAGTTGAAATTGTCCCTTTTTAAATAGCTCTTATTAGACTATTTGTAGAATATTGTACCCTGTTCTGTAACTTTTTTCCTTCAACATATGATAAAATTACAGAAAGGCACAAATATTCCTCACATGAAAAATCAAATTATTCAAGGCTTCTCTTATCACAAAAAACATCAGCAACCTGCTATCTTATTACCGTTACCATATTAAAGGAATCGTATGCCTGCTACAGACCCTTAAAGGATCCCTTACTATTTAAAAACCCTTTGCTTACAATAACTCCTGTTGACGTAAACAAAAAAAAAATACTCAGCCACAGAAAAAAGTTAATATCACCCATACTATGAAACATGGCAACTTCATATCTCAAGGATCCATGCCTATGGAATAAACTCTCATTTTCAATTAAACTCAAACTGTCCCAACAAGAGGAAGCATTCCACAAGTTGTTTTTTTTTTGGCTAACAGAACAGGAGAATCATATTGGAGGAGAAGTTTTGATGTTCATCTTATAAGCATTTGTACAGAAGTGATGGCAGAGGTAGCATATACATTGGCAAGATTAACAGTAGAGAGGATATTATACTTCTGTGTCAGCTTAAAGATTTCAAACCTGAGTTTAGAGCTGAATCTACAAGTATAACTCAGTAATGCAAACATTATAAAAAATATACAATTGCTAGAGATATGCTTGTGTTTCTGTTTGTAGAACAACCAATGGAGTATGATATTGTTCAACAGAGCAGAGGATTCATTTAGAATGCATGAATGAAAGTGATCCTAGAAAATAAGAAGAATCAGCAGGCATAACTAATAAAAGAGACTAATGTTCTATTAGACAAATTTTGCAGAACAGCCAACATAAAGGAGTTATGAAGTAAAGGACTTGTAATGTGTTTGGATTTATGTGATATAGAAATGTATTAGTTTAAACTGAGGTAAATGTTGTGATGGATTATAAGTTGTGTGCATTACAAAGTGAGCTGGCATTAGTAAAAAAGACATGCTCCTGATGGGCAAAAATGTGCATGCCATGGCTATGCCATTTCTTTGATTCTTAAGGATATGTGGTTGAATTAACTAAAGGTGTTGATTAGGTGAACAGAAAGTATACATTACTTGACTTTTCACTAAGGCTGAATCATTTGTAGTTTGAAGAGCAGCAATGTCCATAAGCAATACATTATTAAGTGTCAGATGTCTTGTGGCAGGTCTTGTGTACCAGTCCAATTCAAGTAGATGGAAGAATCATTTGAATGTATGATGACCAATATAGATTAAAGGTAGGTATTAAGAGAAAATGTGTCTCAGGTGGGTATGTCCCTAGCCTTAAGCAGTATTCTATCATCACCCAGAATGATGCCTCAATACAAGCAGAAAATGATTGACTTTAACAATTGGCTTAGTTTCTGGTGTCATTCCAGGAGGATCCAGTACCTGACAGCCTAGGAAGATATGATCGACAGACCATGATGCTTTACCAGAGATGGCCTGCATCTGTCTTACTTGGGCTTCAGGCTTCTGGCAAAGGCTCTTGCCTCCCCCATAGTGCCTTTTTTAGAAAAAGTGATGAGGATAAAGCTACCAGCATAAAAATTTCAACAAAATGCAAATTAAAGGTCATGCTTCTAAATGCTAGCAGTCTAAACATGAAACTGCACTCATTGCAAGCATTCTTAACCCTGGAAAATGCTGACATCTGTGCAATCACAGAAACATGGTTCAAAGCTGCAGAGAGCACCCTAGCCTTACCTGGTTACTCATCCTATCATACATTCAGACCCCAAACTGTGGGCAGTAAAGCCAAAGGAGGAGGAGTTTCGATATATATTAAAGACATACACACATCCAGGCTGGTCAAACAGTATGACGCACAGGAGACACTCCAGGTGCAGTTAACCATTGACAAGATGCTTATACAAATCATAACTAGCTACCAACCCCAAAATCTGATTCAAGATGCCCAATCTGCCTATCTGGACTGCTTAAAATCTATCAAGATTCAACCCTTTACCCTGATCCTGCGTGACTTTAACTACCCAAACATAGACTGGAAGAACTCCTCATGCCAGAACACAAATGTCCAGAGATTCCTCAATTTTGTAAATGCAAATGCTTTGGAACAGCTAGTCGACACCCCCACAAGAGGTGAAAATATCTTGGACTTAGTATTAACCAACATGAGAAACCACACAAATCTGTGGTAGGATCATCCTCCCTGGTAAGATCCTACCACAAAGCGGTCACTTTTGAAGTTACCATCTTCCCCAACCCCTATCTAGCTAGGATCAAACAAAAAAACTTCTCCAGAACTGACTACAGCCTCCTGAGGATGGTATAAACTTCACAGCCCCCTTCTCCTCTCTAGGAATTGGCATCAGCATCCCAAATCTATACCAAAGCACTATACGAGCATTTATGTAGATGCATGGAATCAGGAATAATCGACAGGACTAAATCATCCTCCACAAGGAAGAGTAAACCTGGCTGGTGGACATCTGCAATAATTAAGCTCTATAACAAAAGGAAAACAAAAATGCTGTCCAGGACCAAGAAGGAGCAGGTGTCCAATTGGAAGCAATCTCTCCTTAGCCTGAACAAGCAAATAAGTGCACTTGTAAAATGCTCCAAAGCAAACTTCGAGTCCAAATTGGCCACATCTACTAGAGACAATCATAAGGCCTTCTTCACATATGTCCGCAATCACAGAGGAAGCACCCATATCTGTTCAGAACTGGTGGTTGAAGACACCACATATACAAATGCTGTAGATATAGCAAACTTGCTGGCTGACTGATTCAGTGAAAACCTCACCCCTCTGTCCCCCATCAGTAAATCAGGACATTCCCAGTATCTGCCCCTTTCCCCTTATATCTAGGGAACAGGTCATCACTGCTCTCTCAAAGGCAAAAAATACAACCTCCATGGGTCTAGATAACATCCTAGAGTGCATCCAACATGAACTCAGGCAGGAACATGCAGTACCATTAGCCACCCTATTTAACCAATGTCTGAGTGCTGGTTTTGTTCCAGCTGAGTGGAGGACAGCCATTGTCTTCCCTTTGCACAAAGGTGGAGCATCCACCAATCTGGGAAATTATAGACCCATCAGCCTAATTAGCCTAATCTGCAAGGCCGTGGAATGGATTATCATGGACCTCATTAACAAGGACATTGGCAACCTTCAAACACTTGATCCCACAAAGTTTAGCTTTGTCAAGGGGAGGTCATGTCTGTTAAATTTTGTCGACTTCTTTGAGGCAGTCACCAAAGCCATGGACAAGAGGAAGACAGTACATACCACCTACCTTGACCTGGCCAAAGCCTTCGCCACTATGACCCACTTGGGTATAATAGATAAACTCTCTCAACTAGGCATCAGTCTGCATGTTACCAGAGGGGTAGCCAGCTGGCTCACTTACAGAACCCATCCAGTGGCAAATCAGTGGGATTATCTCGGAATTGTAGTCACAAAATAATGACATACATTTGATTTTCAGACCTCAGAACCTTCAGAAAATGTATATTAAAACTAATCCTGTCACTCATGCAACTCTCCAAGTTTATGACAGCAATATTCAAAACATATCCTTATTTGTACCCCCATGTTGTCAAGCTTTGTCCAGAGTGTTTGCATAAAGAGATTGAGAGGTATGTGCATAATATTAACTCTGAATCTGGGAATATGTGTAGAAACAGTCAGGTAGTGTTAACAAACATTCCTTCCACAGGTCTACCAGGTAAGAGATATAAGAATGTAGCTATAAGACAGTTAAAGTATACACTGTATACAAGCATATGACTGCTCAAACCAAGGCCATAGAGTATTGTAATAATACCTGTACCTTAATGATTAGAGCAATGATCATTAAAGTTGTGAGTAGTACAAGGATATATAAGTTGTTAACTGACATCTCTCTCCTCCCACCATATCTGCAATAATAATCTAAATACTCAAATCAATGGGTATGTTTAGACCAAACCTACTGTTGGGGCATATGTCCTATTGTTCAATAAATATTGAAATGTGTTTCCATTAATGTTCCATGTTGAAATACTATCATTGGTGGCCTGTTGCTATCAATATAACCTGCATGCCTTTGTAATGGCCACTGTGGTTCCACATATGCATGCGTTCTGTTTGCTATGCAACTGTTCCAAATCTGGTGTTTTGAGTTAATTGGAATATCGATGCATCCTGTGTTGACTGTTACTACCCACATATGTTCTAAAACTGCAACATAATAGTATGTTTGGGAAGGCTGTTCCCAGTAGAACCACCTCTCCCACCTCATCTGGCCATGGCACCAGGCCACAGCACATCTTGGACCCATCCCGGGACCTCCTCATCTGCTGGTCCTCCACTACCTTCAGGTGGAGCCACCTCAGGGGATGGTGCTCATCCCTCCCTCGGAGCACCCACAGACAGGATCCTGTCACCTGAAGTCAGGTCCAGGGACTGGTGCATAGGGAGCTCCAGAGAGAATTGGGGGATCTGCTATAAAAGCTTTAGGCCCTTGTGATGCAATTAGAGGCTCTGCTTGCCCCTCCTACTCAGCCCCCAGCACAGCCACCTTCAGGGCTGTGAAGGTGCAGTGGTGACTGCCCATGGGTAGGGACCTCAGTCCCACTGTTTCCATTTGGAGGCTCTTGGGCTTTCAATTTCCAAACACCCCTGCCCATCCAAGGTGTTTACCAACCACATGTGTCATATACCACCCCTGTATGCTGTCTTGTCTGTCTTGTCTGTCTTCCTACCCAACCTACCTCCCCAAATATACCTATTATCCTTCCCCAACATCCACTCTCACCTTTAAAAAAAAGTTAAGTAGACTACCGCCTATGTGGTAGCTCATGGGTACAGAGTTTTTACCAAAGGGGGATGACAATGCACTTTTTGACACTGAGCTTGAGGCCATGGCTTTGACACCAGGCATCTGTCTCCGTGAGGCCCTTTTGTACGATGTCCACATCATTAAGAGTTTGATTATGGCTCCTAGTTTGCAGTCATCTGCGAACTTCATTAGCCAAAGACCTTCTGATAATACTCTGACATACCCACAATCACACATTGACCAGGACTACAATAC